>NW_015505204.1:5105416-5105653 GCF_001515645.1 Sinocyclocheilus grahami
TCACTTGCCTCAATTAAGGTCAGTGTTCATGATTCAACAATAAGAAAGAGACTGGGCAAAAACGGCATCCATGGGAGAGTTCCAAGGCAAAAGCCACTGCTGACCAAAAAGAACACAAAGGCTCGTCTCTCATTTGCCAAAAAATATCTTGATTATCCCCAAGAATTTTGGGAAAATATTCTGTGGACTGATGAGACAAAAGTTTAACTTTTTGGAAGGTGTGTGTCCCATTACATC
>NW_015505204.1:5109517-5118169 GCF_001515645.1 Sinocyclocheilus grahami
AAGAAAAACTCAATTAAGGTTTTGGAGTGGCCAAATCAAAGTCCGGACTTAAATCCGATTGAGATGCTTAAACAGTCCATTCATGCTCGAAAACCCTCCAATGTGGCTGAATTAAAACAATTCTGCAAAGAAGAGTGGGCCAAAATTCCTCCACAGCGATGTGAAAGACTCATTGCCAGTTATCGCAAACACTTGATTGCAGTTGTTGCTGCAAAGCGTGGCACAATCAGTTATTAGATTTAGGGGGCAATTACTTTTTCACATAGGGCCAGGCAGGTTTGGACAGCTTTTTTCCCTTAATAAAAGAAATCATTTAAAAACTGCATTTTGTATTTACTTGCATTATCTTTGTGTAATATTAAAATTTGTTTGATGATCTGAATCTTTTAAGTGTGACAAATATGCAAAAAATTTAAAAAACAGGAAGGGGGCAAAAACCTTTTCACACCCCTGTATATATAATGTGTGTGTGTGTGTGTGTATAAATGATGATTGGAGTGACTGGATTCACAAAATCACATTATATTATGGGTTTTTTTGTTTGTTTGTTTTTTTACTTCTGACTTTGGCAAATAAATAAATGTCTACATTTTATTTTGGTTTTGTGTCATTTAGGGAAGTAAGCAATAACAAATAATAACTTGATGATCATCATCATAAAACAATAAACACTCTCTACAGTAAATAAGAGAGAAATAAAATAGAAAATTATAATGCATAAAGGTAAAACAAGAAAGTGATTTTCAAGTGATTTTTTGATGTCAGTATCAATGTTGGCCTTTTTTAAAAAGAAAACTATACAAGTGAACCACCACTGATAAAGGGATGCTTTGTAGTTTGTAGTTTTGCTTGATTTTCTGTGCACAATGACAGATAGCATGTGCGTTGTATTTAAAGTTGTTCCTTTGTGTCATTTCATAATTGCCATTAAGTATGTTTTAATTTTATCATACTAAATGAAACCGCTGACTTTAATCTTGTCTTCCTTAGTCGACAGCGGGAGATAGAGGAGCGTCTGATTGAGGAGGAGACTGCGCGGCGCGTAGAAGAACTTGTTGCCAAACGTGTGGAGGAGGAACTGGAAAAACGAAAGGATGAGATTGAAAGAGAAGTGTTGCGGCGGGTGGAGGAGGCCAAACGCATCATGGAGAAGCAGTTACTAGAGGAGCTGGAAAAACAGAGACAAGCGGAGCTGGCCGCTCAGAAAACTCGGGAGGTAACTTGCATGTGAACAGTCAAAACAAAATATAAGTTCTTATTAATGCTGTTTCAGTGGGTAGGATATCCTGTAGTTTTGTTGGAAGTGGGCCTGTTTCACACCACATACACATATTTTGCAGTCCATATTATAATAGAAGCGAATGAAATATTCAATATAGTAACCCAGAAATGAATTGTTCTCAGCTTGGAGCTGCTGCTTATTTGCTGGAAAGTTACTGATGTGAAAGCATTACGCAAGACTTAGAAGAAGTGTGTGGGATTAAACAGGCTTTAGCCTATTTCCTCCCAAAATAGGTTTTCTTTTTCCAAATTTTAACTCTGGTTTTTCACTCATCATAGTATCTTTGTGTATGACATAGTGACCTTAAATTTCATATTTCACCCTTGACAGTTTTCTTAACAAAACAGCTCATGCCATGAATTCCATGAGCCTTTGTTGCGATTCGCCTGAACTTCACTATCTCTCAGTTGCTTATGATTAGAAGTGATGAAAGTTGTTCACGCTTCTGTTCCTCCTATACACCATTTGAGCTGACTGCTCCTCAGACGGCACTTCACTGTGTGGCTTTATTCTGAGAGTGTGATGTAAGTAGAGAAGTACCGAGAACACAGGTCAGTGGTTTGAAAAGAACCTCCCTTGCTGGTTGGTGGTACATTGTGCAATAAAAAAAAAATCCCAATTTGACCCTGACTCGTTTAGGAACTGTTTATTCATGAGCGAAGGACAAGTTTACTGTAGGTTTATCCATGTCTGGTGAGCTGAATTGTATCTTCATTATCTACTCTTGTGTTGTTTGTTGAAGTTGTGCCACTTATTTTTGGGAACAATTATGATTTTTGTCACTACAATTCCACTGAAGCTTTGCCTTTACAGGAGGAAGAGAAATCAAAGTGTGCAGAACTGGAGAAGATTCTGGTGGAGAACAATCGCAAGATAGCCGACGCTCAAGCTAAACTGGTATGTGTCGTTCATTTTATATAATTTTTTATTTTTATTTTGTTAATTAGGTGTGGTAGTACTGTGTAATTGAGAAAAAGCTAACTGATTTTTAAAATTCATTCCCATTGGTGAACATAAGAGATATCTTTCAAAAACATTCAAATATCCTTCAGACTAAAACTTTTTAACAGTAGGGTACAAACATTTATGTTTTGCCCTTCTAACAAGCACTCGATTGGCCTTGCTGCCTTCTCATATTGAATGAATGTCCGTAGTCATGTGGAACATTAATGTTGCATAAGCACTACTTGACATGTTTTGTATTATGGAGTTTGCTTTCTCAATAGAGCAGTCTTTTAGAAGAAAAAGAGACTGCAGTTTAGTTCTGGTCCTGATGAATCCAGTTACAAAACAGCTTATGTAAGGGACCCTCTTAACTCCAAGCCATGAAGGTCAAGATTCATCTGTCAGCACATGAAAGTGATCAGACAGATGCAGTCTTCCAAACAGTTTTCACTGAATTCTGTTTCTCATAAACATCAGACTGCCCTACGTGTTGCAGATGTTATAAGATTCAAAATTAGATAGACTGTTGGTAAAATGCTCTTGTGCAATATATTGGGCATCATAGCACAGGCTGACAGCTTGAATGATTTAATTAAAGTGTGGGACTAATGATTATAAACACATTTCTAAATAAATTGTGATATTCGTGTGACAATTCATGCATAAATAGTTGTGGTTGACCAATATGGATTTGCTTATATAATACCACACTAGGGCTGGGCGATATAGGTAAAAAATGTATCAACGATATAATGTTTCATATCGTTCGGTATCGGTAATTATTGACATTTTTTTAATAACATTTTTAAAACAGAGCAATATAATTGTTTTTTAATTTAACCACTGTATTTTTAAATTAACCCAATTTATTGAGATAAACAACAAATACTTTTTGTTTTAACAGTCAAATAATAAAAATAAATAACAATAAAAATTAAACATATCTAATTTCTAATAATAAAGAATGCAAAAGAAGTGCTGCACGGGGTATAGGGTTCTTGTCTCGGTGCTCTTTGGGTGCAAGGGATGATTCAACTCATAAGAATAATAGTAGTCCAAGGCACTCGAATCTTATTCAAAAAGTTTTAAAAAGTCTTTATTTCATCATGGCTATAAGTTTTAAAAACAGGTGACAAGTGCACACCTACGCGTTTCGGCTAGTTTGCCTTCGTCAGGGTGTGAGTAACAACCACAATCGGAGTTCATTTTGAGCAGCAATTAATTAGTCAAATAACAATCACCTGGTCGTGCTACACAGGACAAACCGAAGAGAGGAAGTTCGACGATTACATATCTAATTGAATCAAACACAATATCATTATATATAAAGAAGAAAGAAAAAAAAAGAAGAAAATTACATAAACTTAAATCTATAAATAAGACTCCACAAATCAATGTATATATGTACATAGTATAAGTTTCTTTAAAAATAATAATAATTCAAAACAAGATCAACAATATATTATCTAATTGCTAATGTTTTATATGCAGATTAAATGGGTCTTAAGGAAACTTTTGTCTTGTTTCCCGAGGCGCAATGAGCAAAATAATGCAGCACATTTAAATTGTCAACGCAAGGAAATAAGGCAATAAAAAAACGTGCATTATGTCTACATTAACTCATATAAATCAAATATAATTTCATAAATTGCATAAACAATTATGAACGAAACAGCATCATGTATTTATGCATTGCTTAATCCAAAGAGCCGAAGCGCCATTCACTCAGATTGCATTTTAAAACATATGAGACGCAGTGAAAAGGAATAAACCTCCACAAATTCGCGACGTGTTTTCTAAAAGTTTGAAATGTTTTAACTTTGCATGGCTACATCTCTTGTGTGAGACGCAAGTGCAGCAGTCATATTTGTCCGTCTAAAAAATGTGCTGAATATGCATTCTGTGTGAATGGCTTGGTTTCGGTTTTAACCTAATCAAGATCTTCTCCGCATTGAGCTACTATATTTCTCTAATATTTTGAATGCATAACGCAGCAGCTGTGTGTCTCGTGGGCTAGACTAACAAAATATTAAAATGCAACAACGTCACTTACATCATCATCACCGCATATATGCTCCACTGAAGACGCTCCCTGACGCACTCCTAACATTTGATTGTACTATTTGTGCATTCAAATGCAAATGTTTATTTTAAATTCAACTAATATTAATTTTTTTTATTCACAATCTTCTCATCTGAGGCAGCCACAGCACTCAATTCAGCATGTGTTCATGTTTGTGTGTGCTGTCTGCGTCACTCATAGCACGTGCCTATATCGTGCACTATATCGAAATTTTTTTTATATCATTATCGAAGAAGGTGTACCATCGATAAATATCGATACCGTTTTATCGCCCAGGCCTATATCACACTATTTAATATTTACTATTACTATTTAGATAGTAAAAGCATATGCATAATGACTTCTGAAATGTATGTTTGTTTTTCTTGTCTATATATTTGTATGATTAGTAAATGGAATAAATGGGGAAAAAAATAAGATTATAGAAGACGATCTTAAAGCGCTACTTGCTGGAAGGACCATGTGAAATAATCCCAGAAGGTGCTCTATGGTTGCGTTTGAAGCAACTATTACAAGAAAGGGATCCAAGGAAATTCTTCCAGTCCAAAAAAGTTTAAAAAGCCTTTATTCACATTATGGCCATCACAAAAGAAACATTGAAAATGACTAAAAATCTGTGACACTGGGAGAAATCAAAAGAACCATTACAGGGGGACCTCTAACCTTGTTAGCCATTAGAAAGTATGATAACATATAAAAAATACAAAACAAATAATAATAGTAAAATAAAAACTAAAAAACAATCATAATAAAAACAACAATCATACTATAAATGGTTTTACGAAAAGGAAGTAAGTTTAATTATTTATTCGACCCAGGAAAAATGGTAGCTTTTAACTGAAATATCCAAAAAGCTTCCCTTTGTAAAAGACATTGTAGTCTATCATGCTTTCTAATAGATCCAGTTACTGTTTCCAAACCAATGATTTTTAAAGTCGATGGATCAGAATCATGAACCAACGCATAGTGCACTGCCATAGGGTAATCTTTGTTTCTTGTATGAATTCTACTTTTATGATGCCATAATCTGTCTTGCAATCTACGCTTAGTTTCATCCCCACAGAAACAATTACAAGGACATTGAAGCCTATAGATTACATATGTGCTTTTACAATTTATAAAGAATCTAATTGAATATATTTTATTTGCACCGACATCTATGAATAATTTAGTTTGAAATTCTTTGTCACAATGATCGCAATGTCCACACTTGAACATCCCTTGCATTCCTCTGTCCAACCATATTGTCTGTTTCATAGCAAGCAAATAACTTCTCTCAACTTTATCCTTGATCGTGGGAGCCTTTCAGTAGCTCAGATTTGGAGGTTCTTGGAAAACCTCACGTAAACTCGGATCACTTTGAATAATCCCCCAGTTCCTATTGATTATATGTTGAATTTAATCTGACACAATACTATAGTCCATCACAAAATATGGTCATGCTGAGCTGTTCTTCTTGCTTTTCTTTTTCAGTAGGTCATCCTGTTGTAATTGTGTCATTTTATTCAAAGCCTGATCAACCACTCTTTTTTGATATTCCCTCTGTTTAAAGCGATCTGCCATATCCCTAGCGAGGTGATTTAAAGTCCGAGTCTTGATCACATATTCGTCTTAAGCCCCGTTCACACCAAGAACGATAACTATAAAGATAACGATATTGGCGTCCACACCAGCGAACGATATTGTCTGTTTATTCTAAGCGCATGCGCGTCTGTTGCTTTAAATTATCGAGCTCGTTATAGCAGGATGGATTCTGATTGGCTGTCAATGTTTGTATCGTTCACCAGCTGGAAAAAATCGTTCTGAAAGTGATTCCAACGATATCGTTTCTCTGTGCCTTCATCGTTATAGTTGTGGTGTGGACTCTTCTACTCTATTCTTTAATACTGAGAATGATTTTTAGAACTATATCTTTATCGTTATCTTTATAGTTATCGTCCTTGGTGTGAACGGGTCTTTAGTCTTTGAAATTGGCCCAGTGGAATGCTTTCCATTAATTTATAATAAAAAATACATCTGTAAAATAAACTTTTATTTAGACTGTAACTTGGTTCTCTAATCCTATTTTTCACAAAGAAATTGTTAAAAAAATTATAAATAAAAAGAAAGTAAACACCAGTGAACTCGGGGATCTTGTAAACCTGTGAAATGGGACGGGGACTCTGTGCGCTCAGGAACTGGCATTCTAAGTGGTGTCAAAATAAAAGTCTCACATACTGTCAAAATAAAAGCCAATAAAATAAAAACCAAAACATCAGCCAATGTCGATAATAATAATAATAAAAAAATCCCAAATCAACTGATATATCAGTCAACTACTGATGAATAATTAATGTCTTAAATTGCTTGTACTTTTTATTTATGTAATTTATTTGTTTGACTGCAAACAATTTAGTGCATGTATCATAACCCAAAAGATGACCATTCCAAGATGGCGATGCTGTGGACGCATAGGGATCAAAGTTCTGTTCACATGTTAATATCTAGCTCTTAATTAGTTCCCCTTTTTCTGTCCTACAGGCAGAGGAACAACTACGAATAGTTGAAGAGCAGAGGAAAATACACGAGGAGCGTATGAAGTTGGAGCAAGAGCGACAGAAACAGCAGAAAGAAGAACAGAAGATCATTTTGGGGAAAGGGAAGTCGAGGCCTAAACTTTCTTTCTCTTTAAAGGCCTCCGAGTGATGAAAACAATGTGGCCAGGATTTGTCCAGACTTTCTCCAGACCACCTCTTCGTGTGAGACATTGTGCTGCAGCACAAGGTCTTCTTCGTAGGTCTCATGTGGTGTGTTTCAAATTCTCAGAACAACGGGAACAATCAGATTTGTCAGATACCCTTCATATTTTTCCTGTTTTGTATTACTGACTCTTGTATAGATAACCTCCACTTGTCCTCCATGTAATCTCTGCAAACGCATTCGGTGCGTTGTACGAGTAGGGTAAAAAAGGACCAGCCTGATCTGCTCGTTCATCCAAATGGTTTCCAGTTTCACTAATTCAAGGCCTCAACAGATTTCCTGGCAGATTTGATTGAATTATTTGTATTTTTTTAAATAGTTTATTCATAGTATAAAATAATTAGAAGGAAAGATTGACAGGGAAACTGCTTGAACTGGAATTCCATCCCTCTATTTTGAATAGCACAGACCACTATGAGTTAACTGGTAACCAGTCCAAACAAGAAGCATCATAAAACGAGAATAACCTCCTTTTATCATTTTTACTTACACGTTAATAATTGAACATTCAAGAGGTAAAGTGATGCTGTGATAAAGGGTACCTGGTCGTTGCATGTCAGTGAGCTGCGTATATGTTAGTGATGAGATGCTTTTAGAGGTGATCGAGTGAAAGGTTGCTGATTGGCCAGAATTTGTGTTTGTGGTTGAATATTTGACCCAATAAATCCATGAATGTGTCTTGTTTCTGACGTTTGCTTGCATATTTGTATTAACTTGTGTAGTTTTTAGGATTAGATTAAGCACAATTATACATAAAAAATCAAGTATTTAAAATCAAATAGGAATAATATGCATTCGAGATGTTGTGTCTGTCACAAAAGCTAGTTGTAAGAATCTGGAAAGCATGGGACGAACAATTCAAAGTGGGTTAAAGTTTTGAGGTCAGGATGTCATCACCTAATGCTTTAAACCTGCAGCCTAATTAATAGTTTGCTTGACACCTCTGTTAGGTCGGCACAAGCCCAGAGCGCAAATACGCAAAGGATTCAAGACAGACCAGACGATGAAAGTGCAAACACATCACACCTTAACACCGACTGACATTCAATTATCTCTTACCTGTTAGTTTTCCCTTTTGATTATTGTCCAAACACATGAAGGACAAAAGTTGCCTGAGCCATCAAACAAATGTTTCATTGACTTCTTTTAGAAATGTTTATCTATATGTGTTCTGTAAGGTAATAGCTATAATTTTGAGAAAGCATCTTTTTTCCAAATCGTTAAATGGGTGACGAAACAACACACACACCCGTGTGAGTAATACAGATTTTTAAGACTTTTTGAGCTTTAACGTTACGTGACTAAGCGGATTAATCTTGTGAAAATGCCTTTACTAAGCTTCCATAGGGGTTTAGGTTAAAATAAAATATTAGTTATTTGATTTCAAACACATGTAGGCCTAAGATATAGATTATTTAGCCTGTATAATATAAACATTTTATACATAAATATCGGTATGTAGCCTATATACAGTGTATTTCCAGTCTTTGTGTCAATTTTTTTAGACTTAAAACTCCGCTAAATTACACACACACACACACACACACACACATATATATATATATATATATATATATATATATATATATATATATATATATAT
>NW_015505204.1:5118179-5145186 GCF_001515645.1 Sinocyclocheilus grahami
TATATATATATATATATATATAAAATTTATCTTAATATAACGTAACTTGTTTTAAATGGAGTTCCCTGAGGCCCCCTAGTGGGTTGGGGCCTCCCGGTTGAAAACCACTGCATTGAAAAAAAATGTAGACGCCGCTTTGCGCCTCAGGTAAACTCAGGTGGTAGGCTAATGTTTAATAAAGCAGTGCCGCTTCCAGACTCCTGTTTAGTCTCCTTCAGTTCGACTAGGTGTCACTCATTCAGCGTCATCCAATCGAGAGTAATGTGGGCGGGGTCTAACGTCAACACTGGGTTGTCCTAAGAAGTCTCTGAGCACGTCTTGAGGGCACTCCAAGACTGGCAGAGTTGAATGCAAAGACGAAGAACAGGAGAAGCACTGATACTGCCTTTAGATTAGACCTCAGCAACATCCGAATTTCAGAGCTATGCTGCCATTCCACGGAACCTGCACTATTGAACTGTTTTCTCTGCGTTCGTAAGAATGTGCATAGGCACTGTTTCCCAAAGGATGCGCATTAAAACATTTTAATGTCTAAATAACCTGATGGATTATCAAACACCGTTTTCTTAAATTTGTCCTTTAGAGTGCCAGTTGCAAAGGAGCTGTTATTTTAGGAGGTCTTGGCAAATAGATGTTTTTTTTCAGCAGATGAGAACGACCAGCAGCAGCGGATTCTTCTCGTATTAGTGCCTGCGGATCTCTGTTATAATAAAATTTGGACTGGTGAACTGTTTTGCATCGCAATGGATACAACTATGTGGAGTTATATATTAGGTCTTTTCATGGTTGCTTGTCGAGTAAAACTGGCTCGATCAACAGTTTTAGAATCAATATATTGGAATACTTCGAACACCAAGTAAGTACACTTCAAATTAACGAAAAAGCGTTGTATGGCAAGCAGCTTTAACATTTATTCTATCTATTTTTTTTTACTAGTGGTTATTTTTAATTATTAGTAAGTAGCCTGTGACTAGTTTCTATCTCTATACAGTGACTATTTATTCCAAAAATGACTGATCTATAAATCAGTCACTTGTAATTCTTCATTCAATAGCCTACTTTAATAGCCTTTACTGTCCGAGTAGTGGCCCGTAACTCTTCCATTGTAACTGATTACAAATTGCTAAATATTTTGCCATTGAATTACATGGGGATCTGTGGTTCAGTGGAACTGTATTAGTCGTTGTTCCAGTTGTACTATACTAATACCCTTTTCTGACACTAGTCAGTCTGTCTACTCCAGTTAGTCCACCAGTTTCCAGTAATTTTTTCTTGTCATAATTACTAGTTGGAATGGCTTAATTATCGTTCATACTAGAAAAATTAAAAAATGTTACTAGTACAAATTGGAATATGCACTATTGTTTAATAAACAAGTGCTAGTATAACTATAATACAATTGATAAATAAATTATTGTACTTAACGAATAGTTACCAGTCATAAGTTGATATCTGAACCACAGATCCAAATATAATTCAAAGGCAAAAAATATGTACTAGGACTTTAAGGAAACCATTATGCTGATTGGTAGGAATGACCCTATAAACATAACATGATTTTTTAAAATTCTTTTAAGTACCACACAGACACCTCAAACAACAAAAACAGCCTACTTGAGTTATGAAGGCGTAGCAAAGAACCATTCATTGTTTTAAATGTATCTGTAATTTCACTTTTTTTTTACAGTTTTAATTTGCTGATTTCTCTATTGATTTTATTACCCTGTCATAGTCATTTAAACTCAAGACAGCCCACTAAACATATTCGTAATCCCTGCCACTTTGTTGAAGGACCACCCACCTTTCCAGACGGCAGGGTATTAGTTACAATGATGCTTTATTGACAGCAACATTGAGATGCAAGTACTTTCATTTGCAGAATGAAGCTGAACGGCGACCACTGTATAAACTGTTTCCAAAACGAACTTCCACCTCATAGCCATTCCCACTATTTGTAAATGTTAATTTACATAATCTAAGCAATTACCCTGTAAAAAACTGCAGGTAAATGCAATGTTTTGTAGAAATGATATGGTGAGGTTGACGTCTTGCAAAATCCATGTACCCTGGTATTTACTGAGGAAAAGCTGCAGAATGATTCAGCAATCAAACTTGTGGAGACCTTACATCATGGTTAATATCATGTAAGAGTGCTGAGCCACAGCCTAAATTTAGGACTGATTATAAGATGAGAAATGTTAAATTGAAGAGTGGATTAGAGCCTCTCACTGATTGCCAAAGAGAGATCTGTTGCCTGAGCTCCTTTTTTCCACTGTGAAGTGTGTCTCCGAGGTCTGTACATCTGTTCCCACCACACCTTTCTGTGTCGGGACAAATAGTTGCTAAACTAGGGTAAGTGCTACTTTTTGAGATCGAAACACCCAGCCTGGTGTTTTCTCAGCTGCCAAAGTAGTACACACTCTCTTGCTGCCATAGTGTGGTCTTGCCATTTGGTCAACGTACCTGAAGAAATGTTCTTAAAATTTATATTTATGAAGCATTTTCACCAAAAATGCACTTAAATTTCACATTTTGTTTTTTTTTATTCCACAATCTGGCCACTCAAGTGAAACTGGTCAATTTGGTGGCTGTTTCTTCACAGCGGTGAACCTGTATTCAAATAGATCAGTTTTGTTTGGATGCTGGATAACGTTCCTTTAAGATGCTAAGCTGTAGTGTAGCGGGGCTTTGCCGCAGGTTGTAATCGGTTTTCATGAGTTCCAGTAGCTCAGTGGGTCATCTTTGTCCCAGAGCTTTGGAGACAAAAGGTGCGCCGGGATGAAGGCACAGTTCAACCCCCATCCCGGTTTGAGCCACACAGAAGTTGGTACTGCAGGGGGCGGAGGAGGGGCACTAAAGCTTCCTGTCTTCTCAGGACCCCCAGTAGAAGCTAGAGGGTCCCTTTCTTTCCAGCTCTTAATGACTTTATGAGGATGGAAGCTAGTCTTAGAAAGTGACTCTTTTATTCTGCCTTATGGTGTTCAGGGAAGCATGGGAGAGAATGAGACCATGTCTAACTTTGTCATGGCAGATTTAGAAAATAAAGGACAGATCCAGTTCACACATTGGCCTGTTTAAAATATAATTTGTGTTTAATGAGAAATCAGATTAATCTGAGAATCTGCAAATAACTGAAAGGTCAATATCAGAATGCTTTTACAAGAAGTGAACATTGTAATAGGTGATATAGTGAGGTTGTATTAAACATCAAGGGCAGGAAAGGACTGCCAGCAAGCGGTCAGGAGTGAGCGATTGTTAATTGTGCAAATACATTACAGAGCAGAGAAATATGTAATGGGGAAAAACATAAGACTGCAAAGTTGCATACATTAGTCAAAAAATGTGTAAGTAAGCCAAGGTCCCAAATGCTTTAGATGCATTTACATTCTGCTTCAAGACAGAACTCTGAAAATTAGCCAAAGGAAATTGCTTGTCTCAATCCATTGCGTTGAGTTGCTTGTTTTAGATTAAATGGAGGGTGGCAACCATGGGTCGAATGCACTTTGAAAAAAAAGTCTCATTTTTTAAAAACTGCAGGTAAATGCAATGTTTTGTAGAAATGATATGGTGAGGTTGACGTCTTGCAAAATCCATGTACCCTGGTATTTACTGAGGAAAAGCTGCAGAATGATTCAGCAATCAAACTTGTGGAGACCTTACATCATGGTTAATATCATGTAAGAGTGCTGAGCCACAGCCTAAATTTAGGACTGATTATAAGATGAGAAATGTTAAATTGAAGAGTGGATTAGAGCCTCTCACTGATTGCCAAAGAGAGATCTGTTGCCTGAGCTCCTTTTTTCCACTGTGAAGTGTGTCTCCGAGGTCTGTACATCTGTTCCCACCACACCTTTCTGTGTCGGGACAAATAGTTGCTAAACTAGGGTAAGTGCTACTTTTTGAGATCGAAACACCCAGCCTGGTGTTTTCTCAGCTGCCAAAGTAGTACACACTCTCTTGCTGCCATAGTGTGGTCTTGCCATTTGGTCAACGTACCTGAAGAAATGTTCTTAAAATGTATATTTATGAAGCATTTTCACCAAAAATGCACTTAAATTTCACATTTTGTTTTTTTTATTCCACAATCTGGCCACTCAAGTGAAACTGGTCAATTTGGTGGCTGTTTCTTCACAGCGGTGAACCTGTATTCAAATAGATCAGTTTTGTTTGGATGCTGGATAACGTTCCTTTAAGATGCTAAGCTGTAGTGTAGCGGGGCTTTGCCGCAGGTTGTAATCGGTTTTCATGAGTTCCAGTAGCTCAGTGGGTCATCTTTGTCACAGAGCTTTGGAGACAAAAGGTGCGCTGGGATGAAGGCACAGTTCAACCCCCATCCCGGTTTGAGCCACACAGAAGTTGGTACTGCAGGGGGCGGAGGAGGGGCACTAAAGCTTCCTGTCTTCTCAGGACCCCCAGCAGAACCTCGAGGGTCCCTTTCTTTCCAGCTCTTAATGACTTTATGAGGATGGAAGCTAGTCTTAGAAAGTGACTCTTTTATTCTGCCTTATGGTGTTCAGGGAAGCATGGGAGAGAATGAGACCATGTCTAACTTTGTCATGGCAGATTTAGAAAATAAAGGACAGATCCAGTTCACACATTGGCCTGTTTAAAATATAATTTGTGTTTAATGAGAAATCAGATTAATCTGAGAATCTGCAAATAACTGAAAGGTCAATATCAGAATGCTTTTACAAGAAGTGAACATTGTAATAGGTGATATAGTGAGGTTGTATTAAACATCAAGGGCAGGAAAGGACTGCCAGCAAGCGGTCAGGAGTGAGCGATTGTTAATTGTGCAAATACATTACAGAGCAGAGAAATATGTAATGGGGAAAAACATAAGACTGCAAAGTTGCATACATTAGTCAAAAAATGTGTAAGTAAGCCAAGGTCCCAAATGCTTTAGATGCATTTACATTCTGCTTCAAGACAGAACTCTGAAAATTAGCCAAAGGAAATTGCTTGTCTCAATCCATTGCGTTGAGTTGCTTGTTTTAGATTAAATGGAGGGTGGCAACCATGGGTCGAATGCACTTTGAAAAAAAAGTCTCATTTTTTTATAATAAAAGTCAAGGGGGGTCCAAAAACTGTTGCAACATTCAAAATGTCATCTTTTGTTTTACTCAGAAGAAAACTAAATCATACAGGACTGGATCTAGGATTGACTTTTAAAATACATTAATGAAGCAATGACCAGTTGGTTAATTCAGTTACCTGAAGAAACAACTAGCTTCAAATATTTCATAGTTTTGCTGTTTGGTGGCTGTTTCTTCACAGCGGTGAACCTGTATTCAAATAGATCAGTTTTGTTTGGATGCTGGATAACGTTCCTTTAAGATGCTAAGCTGTAGTGTAGCGGGGCTTTGCCGCAGGTTGTAATCGGTTTTCATGAGTTCCAGTAGCTCAGTGGGTCATCTTTGTCCCAGAGCTTTGGAGACAAAAGGTGCGCCGGGATGAAGGCACAGTTCAACCCCCATCCCGGTTTGAGCCACACAGAAGTTGGTACTGCAGGGGGCGGAGGAGGGGCACTAAAGCTTCCTGTCTTCTCAGGACCCCCAGTAGAAGCTAGAGGGTCCCTTTCTTTCCAGCTCTTAATGACTTTATGAGGATGGAAGCTAGTCTTAGAAAGTGACTCTTTTATTCTGCCTTATGGTGTTCAGGGAAGCATGGGAGAGAATGAGACCATGTCTAACTTTGTCATGGCAGATTTAGAAAATAAAGGACAGATCCAGTTCACACATTGGCCTGTTTAAAATATAATTTGTGTTTAATGAGAAATCAGATTAATCTGAGAATCTGCAAATAACTGAAAGGTCAATATCAGAATGCTTTTACAAGAAGTGAACATTGTAATAGGTGATATAGTGAGGTTGTATTAAACATCAAGGGCAGGAAAGGACTGCCAGCAAGCGGTCAGGAGTGAGCGATTGTTAATTGTGCAAATACATTACAGAGCAGAGAAATATGTAATGGGGAAAAACATAAGACTGCAAAGTTGCATACATTAGTCAAAAAATGTGTAAGTAAGCCAAGGTCCCAAATGCTTTAGATGCATTTACATTCTGCTTCAAGACAGAACTCTGAAAATTAGCCAAAGGAAATTGCTTGTCTCAATCCATTGCGTTGAGTTGCTTGTTTTAGATTAAATGGAGGGTGGCAACCATGGGTCGAATGCACTTTGAAAAAAAAGTCTCATTTTTTATAATAAAAGTCAAGGGGGGTCCAAAAACTGTTGCAACATTCAAAATGTCATCTTTTGTTTTACTCAGAAGAAAACTAAATCATACAGGACTGGATCTAGGATTGACTCTTAAAATACATTAATGAAGCAATGACCAGTTGGTTAATTCAATTACCTGAAGAAACAACTAGCTTCAAATATTTCATAGTTTTGCTGTGAAGATAAATTTATTAGATACCCAAACACAATACATTTTACATCAACTTTAAGGTTCTCATGCCTAATTAATAAAATATAGAGAATGTATTCATTATTATGCATGCTAATCAGTATGTTCTTCCCATCTCTGTAACTCTATAAGATGTTTAACATCGCAGTGTTCCCTACAGGTTTGTCCCAGGAAGGGGTGTAGTACTATACCCTCAGATCGGAGACAAAATGGACATTGTGTGTCCAAGAATCAAGCCAGGCTCCACTGAGCAGATGAACATTGAATACTTCCGGGTCTATCTTGTTCCCAAAGAACAACTTGAGACCTGTCGAGTCACTAAGGGCGACATGTTACTGCTCAACTGTGACAAGCCAGACCAGGACGTGAAGTTCACCTTCAAGTTTCAAGAGTTCAGCCCCAACCTGTGGGGCCTGGAGTTCTACAAAGGAAAGGACTATCACATCATCTGTAAGTTTATTGCCATGCTTACTCAAGAATTTACCTCAGGTGCTGATTCATGATCGTTTTTCACCTCCGTTGGCAGCTGTAACACTGTGTAGAAGGAGCCAAATGCAGAACTGATCCCACCCGTGGGAATTTCGGCCTCCGGCATTGTCTCCCAAGATATCTTTTCCGTGTTTTCGTCTGGGAAGGCGACTGACTAGTGTAGCCCTCCAAAAATAGTGAACAAATCAAGTTTATAGTTAATGGAAATGTGTTAAATCCATTAGCAAGTGTGTTTACCACACAAGATGTCTTTGTTATAGACATAAAGATATCATTAATCATTATATTGTTTAGCTTGCATCATTTTTCTTATGTTTTTAAAAATGTAGTTTTTCCCAAGCCTATTTTTGTCCTCTTCCCCTCCAGGGATGGAAACGTCACAAGTGTTCAGTGTTCTCTGGGAAGGAAGACTTGTTGATGGCCCTTTACATGGATGTCATTAGTATCAATCGAGCACTTCGAAAAAGGGGTTATCGTTCAGTTTAGCGTGTGTTGATCTCAGCCCCTATTCAGTTGGCACATTCCTTAATGGCCGTTTATGTGATTATAAGATTTACACGCTCCAAATCCCTCAACCCTTTGCCAGTATGAGACGGATCGGTTTGATGTGATTTTTCAAGGCAGCTTGGCCTGCAGCCCGAGGGACATGGATATCTGACCTAAATGATTCTAAAGAGACTTACCTCTGTGTCTGCGTGTGTGTGTGTGTGTGTGCGCCTTGTGTGCATGCAAATGTCAGAACGTGTGCATGTAACTGTGATGTGTGTGAGAGTTGACTAAATGAGAGGAAGATAACTTTTTTTAGGCATGTTGGAAAGACTTGGCGTACAATACCGTTCAAAAGCTTGGGTTCAGTATGATTTTTTTTTTTTAATTCAGCAAGGGTGCATTTAATTGATTGAAGACATTAGACGTTGATTAGAAGACATTTATAATGTTACACAATATTTCTGTCAAATAAACGCTGTTCCTATGAACGTTCTATTTTATTCTAACTTCTATTTTTTTAGAATCCTAAAAAAATGATCACAGCTTATACAACCATAGCAAGTTTTCAACTGATAATAATAATAAATATATCTTGAGCAACAAATCAGCATATTAGAATGATTTCTGAACGATCATGTGACACTGACGACTAGAATAATGATGCTAAAAATTCAGATTTGCATCACTTGAATAAATTACATTTTAAAATATACTAAACATAAAAACGGTTATTTTAAATTGTAACACATTTTTTAAATAGTACTGTTTTTATTGTATTTTTGATTAAATAAATGCAGCTTCGGTGAGCATAAAATCATACCAATCCTAAACTTTCGAATGGTAGGTTTTGTTTAGTTTTTTGCTCATGAACAAGTTACTAGATTTTCAGTTTATTTAATATTTCTATATATAATATAATATATAATATTTCTTTTAATGAATAGATTTTTGATACGGTAAGTTAAGAAAACTAGTAACAAAAGTTAAAATAATTAAAAGTTATAATGTTTATTTCTAACATTTTACTGTATAGATTTAACTAGAGGAAAGTAGAAAGAGTATATTAAAAATTAAGGTTTAATTGCATTTATATGTTTGTGTCAGATAAACATGTTGAGTGAGTGAGTGTGTGTATGTGTTTCAGATAAACACGTTGAGTGTGTGTGTCATATCATATCAGCCAATAAAAATGACAAAATTAGGAGCAGCCATTAAATACCTGCGCAATCAGTACAAGACATCATCATGTCCTGCTGCAACTGCAACTTCCAACAAATAATTAGCATTTCTTCTAGACATACAGACAGGATATGTTTCTATGTGGCTGTGTGGTTAAAATATGATCGCTAGGATAGTTAGGTCTCTGAATGTCTGCAAAAATCTAAAAATAACCTGCAGAAACCATAACATCTGCTTGGATACACTTGCTTTATTGTATGCGCGCAACTTCAATTTTCCACCTCCACTTTGTTGCTCGGTCGCTGGCTTCGTGACTGGCTGAGCTGCGCTGGCCCGAGGCGCTGAATGTGCTTGTTGTGGTTAGGAAATGAGCGGGCTTCATTCAAGCCGAAGAGTCATGTCACATCTAGAGCGGCCGCTGCAGATGAATGTGGGAACGGTTGTAGAGAACTGGGACATGTTGGGTAAAAGCGCTCTCTTCTCCCCCTCTGTTTTTCTCTCCTTAGCTCTTTGGTTGGCTTTCTCTGCCCACCCCCCATTCTCTTGCCCTTTCACTCTCTGGTCACTCGGTTCTTTCTGTGCCCTAAGCAGTTTGGAGGGGAAGTCCATTTGTTCATGTGGGATTGGTCTTAATCCTCGCAGTGAAAGAGAGATTACGGCCCAATGGAATTCTTTAGCTCCGCTATCAGAGGACACAGCATGGGTGCGCAGGCACAATGGCATTTAAATCGTTCGACCAAGCCACTCCACTAGCCGTGGATTGACGGCCAAAGCAAATCCTTGATATTCTGTGATAATGATGTGAAAAGGCTTTGGTAATATGCTTAGTTTCTGTAAAGTTCAAACCTGTGTGATTACGCTGCGGTTATTACTCACAGTATGAGGGGTTTCTAAATTAGCGTGCACGTGAGTGCGTGCGCGCCCCTCGTAAGGATTTACTGGCAAACAAACAGAAGCTTTTAAGAAGCTTTGGCGCGCCGCAAAAGTGAGATTTTCTCATTGTACGAGCAAGCTGAACCTTCACCTTCTGCGTACGCATGCATAGTGACTGAAGAACACATGACTCAAATGTCCGCAAGGAACACTTGAAAGGTTTCAGAGCACCTGTGAGGACGCATGCGGAAAGCTGACCCGGTCATAAACTAGCTCACTTAGTGCTGCTAAAACTTATATGGCCAAATACATACAGAGGACTGGAAGAGAAATGGGCCTCGAGAGGAAAGAATAATTCGGTGGCATGTTGAAGTTTTTAAGATGGATGATGGGCTTTAAATATTCAACATCAGAGATGTAGACTACTAAATGTTGGATGGATGAATCTCACAAAAAAAAAAAAAGAATCCCAGATTTTATATTGCTTTAGAAAACTGAACTGAAAAGGTCCTATTTTTTTATTTTTTATATTGCTTTGAAATTGATTTGATTGTGGATGTTTCACTATTAAGATGTAGTTCTCATTATTCTCAAAGTTGATTCTGATTAGATTCACATTATTTTGTAATAATCGGCATAATGCTGATGCAAAATAAAAATGATTAAAAACATTTTATTACTGTAATTTTTACTGTATTACAGCAGCAATGCAGCAAATGAGGTGTTAAGACCTTTATAATTACCAAAATTGAATGAATTATAATATGTAATTACTACAGTTAAATACTCAATATAATTTTTGTTGCATTCTAGAAATGAAAATGAAATTTTGCATGATTATTATAGTGAGAATTGGTCGAAAATTGATTGAATTGATAGATAGAATTGTTTTGCTTAATTATCATATAAATAATGTATGGAAGCCTGTTTCTGCCACTGAATAAAAAAAATTAAAAAGGTAATTGTGATTTTTTTTGTCTCACAATTTTGACTGTTTTCTCATAGTTGCGAGTTTATATCTCACAATTCTGAGAAAAAAAAAGTCAGAATTGCATGAAAAGTCAAAATTGCGAGATACAAACACGCATTTGCAAGAAAAAGTCAGAATTGCGAGTTTTTATCTTGCAATTCTGACTTAATTTCTATATCCCACTATTCTGACTTTATAACTCGGAATTGTGTTTATATCTTGCGATTCTCAGAAAATTCAGAATTGCGAGAAACAAAATTAGAATTGTGAGATTAAAACTTGCAATTACCTTTCTCAGTGGCAGAAATGGCCTTCCATACATAATATTGTCACATTGCTTTCATTAGGAAAAATGTGGTCCAGACATGTTCTTCACACGTTTTGTGTGATGTTATCATATCTTTTTTTAAACAAAATCATGAAAACGGTTAATTAATTTTTTCTTCCATCTTTCAGCCACATCAAACAGCACTTTTGAAGGTTTGGACAACCACGACAGCGGTGTTTGTAAGACCAAATCTATGAAGCTGGTCCTGCGAGTTGGACAGAGTGAGTAGCACCCATACCTACACCTGCATCGATGAAGATCACTGCTTTCATTACAGTCTTTCATGTCACTGGACTTGTAGTGTCCATGCTAGTGTGCCTCAGCGTGTAATTGAAATGTCATGTGAGCTTGTCTCCTGTGGCGATGCCAGCTGTCCCTTCTTTGGGCTTGTGGGGAGATACTTGCAGCTTTACGCCAATTCATTAAATTCTCTCTCAAAACCTGGGGCATAATGCCTAGAAGCAAAAAAATATGTAAGGGTGGTCTGATATTATGATCAGTTTTCCAATTCGCTGAACATTTTGTACTGCTTTGCTCCACTAGTAATTTCAGTTGCTGTCTGTTAATATTTAATTCTCTTTTTTTTTTTTTTAGGTCCTACAGATTCATTCTCAACAAAAAACTATCCAACTAGATATCCTCCAAAATACCCTGACAGTAAGGACCAAAACACCTTCAGCAAAGAAAACGATGCTGTCAACAGAGTTGGTAAGTATTGATGTATAGGTAAATCTCACTAAATGTCATAAATTATAAAAATAATTATTAAACGTAATTATTATTGAACATATTTAATGCAGTAAACTACATTTTAGATTATAATATACAATATATTAGAGCATAAAATGCATTATTATTATTAAAATAATAAAATAAATAAATATAAAAAGTCATGTATAATAAAAATCCAATTTCACCCCAAAGCTAAAATCTAAATAAATTAATGGAATAATAAATAATTAAATATGATATAAAATACAATATATAATATGTTATACTATAATTACCTCAATACTATAATAATTAATTAATCAATTAAATATGCTTGATATATTTCAGATGTCAAAATTTGACTAATTTTTACACCACAGATTTGGATTTATTATATACTAGTCAACAATTGAAGTGGATCAAATCCTTTCATCAAAGTTGTCATAAAACCTAAAACCAAAATGTGTTCTTGTCTTAGGACACATGCAGTGAATGCTGCAAAGTCATGCTGAATAAACATCCCATGTGAAGGATCTGAGAATACCAACTGATTTTGTTACAAAAATAAAAAAAAGTTATTTATTCCTTTTTTTTTTTTTACTTATTATGTTTCTAAACTCCCAGATCTTAATTCATGCATGAGAAGAGGCCTTTATTCCTGTACTTTGCAATTCTTCGATGTATTTGAGTCCATCCGATGCAATTTAAGCTGATGCAATTAACTGTTTGCATCCCAAAGCTGGCCTGATGGATGCATATTACATGTCAGTTCAGACATTTGTAGCCCTTATGCTGTTAACGTGCAAGCCGGTGTGGTCCAAAACGCATGTGGTTCTTTTATCCCCATTTGCTTATAACTTTTCAAACATTTATTCAAACAGCAAACAAACAAAACTAAAGATCAGCATACAGAAAGATCCTTTGTTGACTTGGTCATGTAAATACAATAGCCAAGCATTTCAATTATGTGTTTTGTGTGAATCTGGACATTGCTCGTCAATTACGTTTCATCATTGAATGTTCGGTTGATTTTGTTCAGATACTTCAGGAGTTTACTTCAGCAGACGTGAAGTGACTTGTTGGATATAATGGACTTTTTTTTTTTTTGAAATCTTGCATTTGTTAAACTTGTTTGTTGATTCTAGCCAATAGTGTGTTGAAGGAATTTCACATTCCAGATGGCTGACAAGGTTGAATGAAATGATTCACCATAGTCGCTTGTGCTGCTCTCTTAATTTGACATTTTTTTTTATTTTTTAGTTTTGTTTGAGTGAGTGAATGAATGAATGAATAAATGAAAAGTTCACAAAATTGCTTTCTATTGTTCAAATAAAATGAGTGGCCTCAAAGTCAAAACACAAATCTTGACTCAATATCTGAAAGCACTACTGTTAAAAAAATCATAGATAGAAAGAATGTTTTTGGATGATATGTAATTGTTTCATGAGATTTAGCCTCATATGCATCAATACCAATAGCAACTTTCAACTAGCTTTGGACCAACCATCAAAAACAAATCAGAAACAAGACTGTCCACTCGTTAGGTTCTTCATGTCCCTGGCGACTACATAGGAAGCACATACCATTTGGTTATATTTCCAAATGACGCATTGGGTCACAGGACACTCATCCCTCTCCCACGGTGGGGAGTGTAGTGTGATGCATTTCAAAAGAAGCACTCACACCTCATGACCTCAGACACACTTAACCGTCTCACACAATCCCGGCTACACACACACGTTCTCACACTGAGTTTGCGCTTTTTCTTACAGACTCAGATAAGGACCTCTAACCTTCCACAGCACATTATCTGTGACCCTTCCTCTTCCCTCTAGCGTTACAAACAATATTCCACCCTGAATACTAAGCATGGGTAGAGCAGAACAGGAAACAGTGTGTTTTGTAATGGAGGGACAGAACAATGGGGTGGTAAATCTACAAGTCAAGCCAGCTGCCTGTCACATTCGGCCAAAAGAAACACTTCTGTCACTTTACAAAATCCTGCATCCTGGAATGTACTCATTTTTTGCAAATGCAAAATGTATTTTTCTCATCTCAATCATTGAAATACGAATGGCAGTTTCTTGCACTCAGGATTATGAATATGTTAACAATGTCTGGAAGTTGGTCAGAAGGTCTCTGTTTGTTTGTCTGATATGGTTTCTATTAACGACAAGCCAAAATGTCAGCCAAGATGATTAAGAAGCTCATATTAGTCCAATTTGACAGAAACAGCTGATAAAGCTTGGTGTGTTAGGTTCTTCTTTGCGTCATTTGAGATGTTTTCTGATTTTAAATATCTGGGTAAAATATGAGTAAATATTGTGTAACGAAACCTACATATAATTTGCGATCTCTGAATTGTTTTATTTGGCATTTAAAGGGTTAGTTCACCTAAAAAAAAAAATTCAGTCATCAGTTACTCACCTTGTCATTCAGAACCTGTAAGTTTCATTCATTCAAGGTATTTTAACAAAACCTGACAGATTTCTGTCCCTCATCCAAAACGCTGGCACTTCAAAGAGCTTGTAAAAGAAAAAAAATATGAATCAAGTGATAAGGCCTTCTGAAGAGGGACTGAAGATCACTTTAAATGATGAGCAGATTTTATTTAATGGGGTCATATGATGCTCCTAAAAAGTGGTGTAATGAAATGTGTTTATGCAGTTTAAGGTTAAAAAAACACATTATTTTCCACATACTGTACATTATTGTTTCTCCTCTATGCCCCGCCTTTCTGAAAAGCGTCGATTTTTACAAAGCTCATCGGTCTGAAAAGCGAGGTGTGTTCTGATTGGCCAGCTATCCAGACCGTTGTGATTGGCCGAATACCTCAAGCGTGTGATGGAAATGTTACGCCCCTTACCATACTGTGATGATGCCCTGTCCGGCCGGAGCGTCAAGTCATAAACATTAAAACTCATTATAAACGAGGCATTTGTTGCATCCAGTGGGGACATAATTACGGATTATAATGACTTATACTGTCTTTTTACACGTTGCGCTGCATCGCGCTGCGTAAATATAAAACTATGTCTGCATTTGTGATCGGAGAATGACAAACAACAAGTGTTACTCTACACTGCTCAAAACTCGCGTTTGAATCGAGCGGAATCGATGAAGGAATGGCGCGAACGGCGCGGCCGGCGGATTCGATGAAGGAATGTCCGGCGGGCTTGCAGCAACCACATGTGACGACCCCGGGCTGGACTCCACTTCGTCCACGGTGAAAGCCGATCCGGCGATCCACAGCGCCAAGTTGATATATTTCCTCAGTGACCAGGACGTATCAGCTCCAGGCATGACGAAGCGGATATCATCCTCTTTTGGAAGGCCAAACAAAGTAGTTTCGCTTTCACGACGTCAGCGGCGGCAACAACAATAGTACAGCGAGAATAAAAGTTATGCCTTCTTTCTTTCGTGAACATTTGGGCAGCGTTATGCAAATATTCCCACATTGTGACATAGACATGTGGGGGCGTGTTTAAACGAGCCATTTTAGGTAGGCATGGTTGACTCTTAACTTTTATAAAGAATATCTCTTTGGATTTGAGACTTTAATCTTTGCAACTTTACAGATCTTTATGCACCAAGAACTTGTAACACTCCAATGAGAAAGGAAAAATTTAAATAGCATCATACGACCCTTTAAAGGAGACATATTATGCCCCTTTATACAATATGTAATATAAGTCTCAGGTGTCCCCAGAATGTGTCTGTGAAGTTTCATCTCAAAATATCCCACATATCATTTATTACATAATTTTGAAAATGCCTATTTTGAGTGTAAGCAGAAACACGCTGTTTTTCGTGCCCGTTTCTTTAAATGCAAATGAGCTGCTGCTCCCCGCCCCCTTTTTCAGAATAGAGTTGCGCCATTACAACTTATACCTGCTAAAAAAACATGTTTTGGTTCTGATTATCATGTTAATCGCGCTGAAATCATGCGTTTTAAACCATATTAGTTTAAACTTCTGATATAAGGTTTTCTGAGTGCACACATTGGAAGCACACGGACAGAAAGCAGCTGTCACAGCACGTGAGTACTAAACTAAGTTTTCATTCACACACAAGTTTACTTTAAAAAACACACGAGTTACAAAAACAGTCGGTTATGTCTGTGACAGTTTTAGATCTGTGCAGCAGCAATATACAGTAAATAAATCAGTAAATCTCCTCGGAGGCTGGGACTCTGAATAGTATTCTGTGCTCGTCAGTGCAGCCAAAGACAGAACAGTTAGCATGCTTTGCTCAAACTTTCACCATGGCATTAGAACTGGTACACCGTTGTCGCTTGCGAAATCAAAATACATAGCGCACAAATCAAAAATGCGTTTAATAAAAGACAACATGAGGGTGAATAAATATGACAATTTTCATTTTTGGGTAACTATGCCTTTAATAACCCGTATCAATCAAGCTCAAATTTGTAGCAATGTTTCTTGACTTTATTCTGAAGAACCTGTGAGGAAATTAAAACTAGCAGCCCAATATTCTGCCATCTGCTCCTACACCAAAGTATGGATATCTTGAGAGTTTTTGTTCCACGCTCTTTACCTAAAAACTACTTACAATGAGTGAAATACATCATCCCCAACACACAATGCATCATTAAATCAGAGAGAGCACAGCTGAACTCGCATATCCGGAAGAAAGCACACATCTGGACTAGAAATGACAAAAGACCTTTTCTAGTTGCCCCAAACATTTACAGCTGGTTAAAAATCAGGAACAATTACTCAGAGACCACAATGCCTTATGCCATATTGAATAACTTTTGGAGACGTGGTTGATTGTGCGCCTTTTTGTTAATGTCTGTGAGTCAGAACTCACAGGAAATGGGAAACTTTTTGGGAAAAATCAAGATATCATCATGTGGCAGGCACATTTCCTCCCCACCAATGCGTGTAGGATGAAATAAATGGCCAGTGAGGGAAAATGGAGGTGCTGGAGGGGAGGTAGTGGGGGAAGGGAGACACATCTGTCATGCAGGGTGAGAAAAGAAAAGGGATGAAAAGGTCTCAAGTATGTTTTTACTCCAAAGGAGAGCTATAGATCATTTCGGACCTGTCACAAAAGCTCTGTTTGAATACACTACTGTACACAAGTTTGAATTCCTTAAACGACATGAGGTTGCTCGACCTGTATTAGACTAAATCGAGGTGCTCACTTAGACTCAAGATGTCTAGTAGACCTGACCTAACAATGGGCTATGAAAACATGTCCGTATAGTATTTTCATTATAAGACGTTATCGCTAATCTATAAATTAGAGGATTACTCTCTTGAAAGTTCCAAACCTGTATGACTTTCTTTCTTCTGTGGAACACAAACGAAGATTGACATTTTGAAAAATGTCATACAGGTTTGGAAAAACATAAGTACAGGAGATACACACTGTAAGAAGTAACATCATTACAAAAATCACTGTATTTCCACATTTGCTTCCACAATTTTCACACAATTGAATGTCCAGTTTATTATAAATTTGGTTAAACCAACTTTCACTTTTGAATGTTAGGAAATGATGACAGAATTACATTTTGTTTTTGTGAACATTAATGAGTTCAAATATTGGTCAATAACTAATATTTCAATAACTAATTCAATAACTAATATTGATTTAGTGCACAAAGTACTCAACCTAACCATTTTCCTGGGCCAATTTGGAAAATAAATAAATATATACATAAGGTGGAGGGAGGAAATAATAAGATATCAAGGCCACAAATTATAAATGAATTATGCAAAGCTTACTTGTTTTAGGTAAATCGTGGCCACATTGTAGAACTTAATTCCCTCGTTGCACTAATTCTTAGGTTTTATTTAGCTAAATCATGGCCACGTTAGGATCATGGAACAAATTAGTACAAAGTGGTCACAGCTGACCTAAAACGACGAAACAAATTAGTAAAATGTGACCATAATTTAAGTACATTTAAATAGGGAACGAGTTAATAAAATGTTGCCATGAATTAAGTCGTCGTGGGAATGAATTCTTAATTCATTGGCACAATATCTATTCTTTTTTTCTGCGTGTCTGGGTTCCCTACAGAAACATATCCAGACTTTTTATATATATGAAGTGCCATTCCAAATGCAATATTCCGATATTAAATTGGAAGCAATAAATTGCGAGTAAATGGCGAACACAAAAGACAAAACGCAATCACTCAGACCTGCAGACAAACTGCCTGCGGATGAAGCCTTCAAAGTTACCCGAAATTTCAGTGTGTCTCTCAACTCCATATATCACCCTCCTTACGTTCAAGTGACAGGGAAAGTGGAGGAAAGATTAAGGGCTTGCGCACCAAGGAATGTTAAGTGTGGTTGAAGCATGTGTGCTGAGTATAGACTAGCGCACGTTCAAGGCCAAATGGTTTGGAAACAATTAAAGTAATGGAGAAGAAAAAGGCGGAACGCCTCCTCTGTCTATCGCCCCCCACCATCCTCACCCAAGCAGATGAATAACAGTCCCACCGAGCCCCAGTGTCACCTTTTTGATTGTGCCTTTATCTCATTTCTCACTTTCTAGCGCCTAGTGTCACTGCTGGCACGGCTTGGTGCATCCTGCAACTTCAAGGTTTAATAAAGGGTGTGAAAACATTTAAAAAACACGTCCATTCTCTAGCTCAACTACACTTAATGCACAGGGCACGGGGTTAAAAACTCGATTTAATCTGGCCGCCTTTCCAGCACGTCATACCAATGGACTCAAGGTAAAAAAAAAAATTAGGTCTTCCTTCAAGGATTCTTGCGCATGCAGGTTTAACAGCAGCATGCAACAGCACCGCAACCAGTGTTAAAATTGCAAATGCTTCTACATTTGTTCCACCACCCAGTAAAAGCAAACCCACATTCAGCTGAAAGGAATGCACATTGACAGCCAGATGTGCTGTCTGTCATTTATTTGGCTCTAGAAAGACTTTGGCCCAAGGGTGTGGAGTTCCCCTTCTGTTAAAGCTGTGATGTGACATCCCTGTCTGGAGGCCTTTTTTCACATTTTAAGTATCTGCCGCTTCATTCACGGTGTCTGTAATTTAGTCTTTGTAAAGTTAGTCAAAGCACCGAATTCAAAACGTGACTCAATGAAAGCAGTTTGAAAGAGATGCAGACATCATTCTAGGGAAACAATTAGTGTTCAACCCCTCGAAGCTGAACCTTGACCTCGTAACCCGCGAGGGACATTCACAAAACAGGGATTAGAAAGCCATCTGATTGCATTTTGCTACAGATCATTATGGAGAATGAGAGGCGGGAGGGGATGAATATCTAATCAGATCGCCAAAGAAACAATCTAACATATGTTCATCTATCTATCTATCTATCTATCTATCTATCTATCTATCTATCTATCTATCTATCTATCTATCTATCTATCTAGCTATCTATCTATCTATCTATCTATCTATCTATCTATCTATCTATCTGGTTTGTTTGTTCTACATTTAGTGGGGCTTGCAAAGGCCAAATTTTCTGCACATAACTTGCTGTGTAAATTGTGATACATCGTTTGTGCAACAGACATGAATGACATCTCAAGTTTTATAACTTATTGGAGGATGTGAGACTTATGGTGAAATAAGAGGAAATAAATCTCAGCCTACAGCCTCACTGGAAAAAATGTGCCTCTACCTACAAAACTCAAAAAAACCTACTTACGAGTATAGTTGTCTGCAGTTTTTGGATAAAATGAACAGTAGTGGAAGTAAAACGCCAACAACCTTTATTCTGTTTCCAGGTAAATTATGATTACAGAAACAGATTATCGATTAATAAATACTTATTTCTGTGTGGTTCCTTGCACAACACTAATCAAAACATTTTTAACAGTGCATGATGTGTAAACAAATACATTTTGATGTTTGTATCACATAACCAGCTCCATATGTATGGCTTTTCTGATGTAGTAAACTTGCTCAGTAGCTCACCCGGTACAGCACTACAATTGTAATGCGGAGCACTCGGATAGCCCCATGAAATACAACTTATGATAAAAATACATGCATACAATAGATACATACAATAACTAACGTAATAAAACTGCCAGGTTCACTCTTTTAAATAAAACTTAACATGCTTTTAGCACCATTATCTTGACATTTCACTTTGAAAGTGTTGCGAAATGTGCAAGAAGCAACATAGTATCATTTTGCATGTAATATCCTTTTCCTCAATGAGCCTGAGTTGAAAAATCTCTTAGAAGTGCACTGAAAGAGGGGTGCAAGTAGCTCTTTTGACTTTGGTCTGTAAGCTAGGGAGACGTCTTTAAAAGAGCTTAGCAACAACATAGCAACCACCAGAATGTTCTGGAAACCATGTAGAACACCTTGGCAAGAGAATAGAAAACACTGGGAAAGATGTCAGGCCAACTTCAACAGCATGGTATATAGATGGGTTTTGCGCAAGAAAGCACTTCTTAAGCTCTACAGGAAAAAAAAATAAAAAATGTTTATTTAATATAAACAGCTAAGATAGAGGGAACAAAGTCTCTAGATCAAACCTCAGTAGAGCCTTGTAGAGAAGTGTGAAGTGTTTGCAGGGAAACAGGTGAGAGCCAAACAAGCTGTGAGAGCCTTACGGCACAGCACAAACAGTCCGCCTGCCACCTTCATTTCTACCCTCACAGCCAACTGGTTTGTCTGCTGTCGCTTGCTCAGTAAATCGCTCTTGCTAGTAGATTTCACACCCAGATAGAAGCAGCCCTAATTGGTAGTGTGTGGACCACAAAAGAAGATGACACCTTTGAACATTTGCTCTTACAACTCTGCAAACCTTTTGTTTGCCACTTTTTAATTGAAGTGTAATTTTCTTGTCATAATAAAAGATGTTATGCCACTGTTTTTATTAATTTATTTATTTATTAAACATCATTCCAAACTACTCCACACCCCCAAGATTTTCTACTTTTTATTTTTTGTTTATTTTTTCTTATCATCCATAAACTAAAATAAATAAACAAACAAACAAACAAATAAATAGTTTCATTAATTGAGGCTTTTAATTTGGTTAATTTAATTTAATTTACCTACATTTACTTGAACCAGTATACATGCAAAATTATTAGACCTGCTAAAAACTTGAAATGAACAGTATGCACTGGCTTGCAAGCTATTAAAATATGTCATAAGTAAACACGAAGAAACTGTGCTGTGAACAACAATATTACACCACATTAAACTTTCAAAGTAATTATTAAAGTCACCAAATGTCATTAGCAGGCAATTTTTATTGCATCATGACATATTTCTGAGTGAAAGGGGAAATTAAACAAGAAAAAAAAGGCAGAACAGGATTTGCATTTTTTTCCACAGGGAATTGATTAAATTTCAAAAGGTTGACTCTATATGACAGGGGGTTGGAGGATGAAAGATTATGAAGATAAACATTTTTTTTTCTTTGGAATAGCATGTGCTGATGAATCATTCACAATAA
Organism: Sinocyclocheilus grahami; assembly: GCF_001515645.1. Taxonomy (NCBI): domain Eukaryota; kingdom Metazoa; phylum Chordata; class Actinopteri; order Cypriniformes; family Cyprinidae; genus Sinocyclocheilus; species Sinocyclocheilus grahami. The sequence continues at coordinate 5,139,063 of NW_015505204.1, forward strand.
GACCAGTAATGTGTACTAAAAAAGTAAATAGAGTCAATTTTGATTTCATGCAGAAAAGTAAATCAAATATGTTGGCCGCTACATCAGACTGTAAATCAAACTGAGTTAGGGTTTTTAAAAGCTGTTTTAGTTTTTGTCTCTCACAATCATTATTAATCAAAGTCATTATTTAATCACATTGAAATAAGCAATAAATTGCTATTGGCCATGTCAATAATCATCTTCACTTTCGATCCATCACCTTGTAGGCCAAGCTTGGGAAAACATTTAAAGCCACAGTATTTTTGCAGCTTAGCCACAACCACCATCTTTACTTTGTTTAAACTCTGCAGCTTCTGTGTTTGTTTTGAAAAAGAGACCACTACTGTTGTGTCTATGGAACCCATGAATCACAGAAAACCACAGCCATGCCACATACAGCCCACTGTACATTCACTTCTTGAGATTCAGATTCTCATCTATCTAATTACTAATTATCACGGCTGTATATTGGTTAAGTTAACTAGAACAAATCCGTGAATCAAATATGAAACGTTTTTTCCTCCTCCTTCAATTCTCAGTAGCCTAATTATGTTGCATGCTTCTTTTAGGATTTTTTATATCTTATCTCGCTTTTATATCTTATATCTTATCCTATTAGTTTACCCAAAAATGAAAACTGTCATCATTTACTCATCCACCACCTGTTCCAAGCCCGAATGAGTTTCTTTCTTGTGTTCAACAGAAAAGAAGATATTTTGAAGAATGTTGACAACCGAACAGTTGACGGTAGCCATTGACTTCCATAGTTTTGTTTTCAATATATGGAGGTCAATGGCTGAAATTACCCTGAAATTGTTCCATTGAGTTTCTTTCATTTGTTGAGCACAAAGTAATATATTTTGAAGAATGTTGATAACCGAACAGTTAACGGTAGCCATTGACTTCCATAGTTTTGTTTTCAATATATGGAGATACATGGAGGTCAGTGGCTACCATCAACTGTTTGGTTATCAGCATTCTTCAAAATATATTTTTTTGTGCTCAACAAATGAAAGAAACTCACTGGAACAAGTTCAGGGCGAGTAAATGATTACAATTTTCATTTTTGTCTGGACTATTCCTTTAATGCATAAGAATCCCCACCGGATCTTATGCTTCCCCAAACTGAGGCCGTCCACAAGTGCTACTGGATCACCAAAATGTGTTATTTTTTTCAGTATGTGTGTGTGCTCCCATAGCTTTTGTATTCTTAGAATTACCCAGAAGGCAGTGGGGCAAAGGTCGATTGCTGGCAGGGTGTGTCCACGCAACAGTGGACTTGCATGGGCGAATTTCTGGGGCCCACTCCTGCTCCAAGATCCCCTGTTAGGTTTGCCTGAGGCTGCAAAACACACAGTTAATATGTGAAGACCCAGTAGTAGTTCTGGTACTAGAGGGGCTTTATATCAACAGAGACGGCCAAGCTAGCAAGGAGCAGAAAGATATGTACTAAATGAGCAGCAGCCTAGCGTTTAGTTCATAAGGTGCAACACACGCACCCTGCAAATACATGCAAATAAGCAAGTTACTGCAAAAAAGACAAGTCATTTGCGAATGAATGCATGAGAGAGTGAAATTAGAGAAGTGAGAGAAAAAAGAATAAAGGGGGAAATAACACAGAGAGAGAAAAAGACAGAAAGTGAAAGCCTGGAAAATATTCTGTGTAAAAAAAACATAATTTCCTCTGACTGGCTTTTCCAGTGCGGGGGAAGGGAAGAGAGCAGTTGTAGCAAGGCTGACATCATGCCACGGCAGTGCTACTATAACTATAATATATAAGCAATAATATAAGACATATAAAAAATTTAGCACAAACTAATTCATTTACTAGAATGAATTAGACTTTTCCAACTGCATATATAAAAGAGGACATTTGACGAGTGCTCACTTAACACATTTAATCACAATTTTTTCCTAGACATGAAAATAAACAAATGAGGTGTCATTAGTAACCTTTTTAAATAATCAATCATTTTTAATAAAACTGTTTTTTATGGTCGGTCACAACTGTGACTGGTGGGATAATGTGTATACTGAATTAACATAATTCTGAAGTTATTTTAAACTCTGTTTAATCATAGGGTTACTATTATGCATAAAAACCCTTAAACAACACTGATAATAATAATAATGCACTGTATTATGCCATCAACATGTTTACTCATGTTTCCTAATTCTATGACCACACTCATCAAAACTTAATAATAATTCATATATTAATGCTAGACACCTTTGAGCTAAAACTTATATCTTTAAGTTAACATGCTTCACTAGCCTTTTGTTTTGGAGCTTTGATGCAGCCATCATCTTCTCATGGTGCCAGCAGGAAGTAAACTGCTCTGGTCATGTGACAATTTGCACTATCCACTGTACATATTTAATTGAGACCCTTTATTTGTTTTCCATATTTGCAGGAAATACACTAAAACATCATTCAGTAACATTTTTAGAGCTTTATAAATGAAAACTAGTGACATGCATTATGATAATAACTCAGCAAAAGTAGGTTGTTACTGTAAAATCTGCACTATTCTTTAAAGAAGCTGAACTACTTAATCCCAACACTAATGCACACAGTTTATTAATCATATAGATGTTTAAATAAAAACAAACATTGTTGTTCAAATGTTTGAATTTCCTTGTAAGACACAGGAATCATTAGCTCATAAGTAAAAGTTTTTATAGGCCTTATACGAAAAAGCATAGCACATTAGTACTATTTTTGCACTATGAAATATGTAAATTGCGAAATAATGTAAATGTAAAATGTACAGAATTTACTGTGTGAAATACTGCATCCCATGATGCAATGGGCTTGACTAGTGAGGAATGACCAGGAAGTGTTATCAGCTTTTTCTTTCATTCATTATTTAATCAGACAAGACATTAAACTGGATTAAAAATGCAAAATAATTTTTTGACTGCACTAGACACCGTTCACTGAATTAAAGAGGTCACGTGGCAATAATGCAGCATACCACTTCTTGAAACTTTTAACGTTGCACTCACGTGGTTTTTAAAAATAAATAGTATAGGCTACAGTACCTCTAGATCAGTGGTCACCAACCTTTTTAGGCCCAAGATCCCTGACCTCGGTCTTTTCAGACTAAGAAATTGAAGAATTGATAGAAAAAGACATCCCAGATTGTACTTCAAATTTGAGGCCTTTTACTTTGTATTTTAATTTGTGATGCGCCGATCATAGTTGATTCAGAATTCAGATTTTCTTTTCTTTCTTTTTTTTAAACAAGCAAATTGGATTCTGATACTGATACTGATTTTTAAGCAAATTTATTTATTGGCTATTTGCTTTATAACAAACAAACTGGCTTTAAACAAAAATATCTAGCCATTTGAAATTAGAGGCAACCACTGCATTTTAATCACGATCTGCACGGGCAGGTGTTTTTGATTTGATTTAAATTAATTTCAGGATTTAAAACAAAAACAGAATGGTCTGACTTTAGGTGTTATTTATTTATTTGCTACATAAAACATCTGCACGAAACAAAAACAGCAGGTCTGAATCAAGCGGCAACCTCCCGCTCTCTCTCTTGTGAAGCCAACAAGGAAGTGACTTAAACTGTAATTCGTCAACTGGCCGCTAGAGGCTGGCTGCAAAAGAGAGTCAATACCATAGACTCCCCATGTTAAAATGCCCAACTTTAGAAAGAAGTGAAAGAAAGTGAAGTGACATGTGGCCAAGTATGGTGACCCATACTCAGAATCAGTGCTCTGCATTTATCCCATCCAAAGTGCACACACACAGCAGCGAACACACACACACACCGTGAACACACACCCGGAGCAGTGGGCAGCCATTTTTTGCTACGGCGCCCGGGGAGCAGTTGGGGGTTCGGTGCCTTGCTCAAGAGCACCTCAGTCGTGGTATTGAAGGTGGGAGAGAGCGCTGTACATTCACTCCCCCCACCTAACCAACCTTTGGGTTACGAGTCCGACTCTCTAACCATTAGGCCACGACTTCCCCATTAGGCTACGACTTCTTTACAGCAGAAAAAAAACATGTTTACAGCCTGGTTCAAAAATGATTTTGGTCTATATAGCTAATTTTGCCCTTCATGACAACTGTGAGGTGGGTGAATTTTTTTATAACTCATCCGTTTAAATTATATTAAGCCTTAAAGTTCTGCATAATTAAGGGCGTGGCCACTTGAGTGACAGGTGGATTGCCGCTGCTGTCACCACCGTTGAGCTAGGTGGGCGTGGCTTCAGCAACCTGCTCCCGCCTCTTTGCCCATTTTCGATTATCTGGGAGTGACGCGCTCCCAAGATGGCGACGGCCGCCTCCGTCCACTTTTGAGCTTCAAAAACGCTCTTCGGAAATCTACGGGTGACATCATGGACACTACGTCCATGTTTTTATACAGTCTATGATCTGAATGAGACACACTCTCTGACAGCAGGTGGCGCCTATGAACAGGGTTGCCAGGTTTTCACAATAAAACTAGTCCAATCACGTTTCGAGGAGGGTTACCCTGTAAAAATCGCATTCTGGGGGTAAAATACAGGTTTTTTGGCGGGAATCTTCCAGTAAAATGAGAAGGGTCTGGTTGCAGACATGCACTTGCATTTTCAGACTTGCACTCTCAGACACCTGCACTTCCGCGAGTGACGTCACTTGCAGTCTTTTTAAATATTTTAAATTTGATTTAATAATAATAAAAAAAAAATTATTGAAATCTCTTAACATTTTACACAAGTATCCAGGTGGTGAAGACATGAAAAAAGAAACTAAATCACGACGTCACTTGCAATCGCCGCTTGCACTCTCAGCTACCGTGACGTCACTTATGGTTTTCTACGGGAGGTTTAAATGCGCTTCATGAGAGACTTTGCGCATTGCGTTCATATTCTGCTGTTCTGTGGCCACGGATTTGTGGGTCTTGTCTTTTTCTCCTACAGATGACTTGCAGGACCCTGTGTGTTATAGTAGGCTACTAAATTAGTTTGAATCATTTAACCACCACAGCGTCTTGTCTCCATTGGCAATACGCACAATTCGTGTGGATTGCAAGTAGCTAAAAGTGCAAGCGGCGATTGCAAGTGACTTAGTGATTTAGTTTCTTTTTTCTTGTCTTCACCACCTGGCTACTTGTGTAAAATGTTTAGAGATTCAATTAAAAAAATAATGAATCAATTAAATAAAATAAAAATGATGTCAATTGCGGAAGTGCAGTTGTCTGAGAGTGCAAGTCTAAAAATGCAAGTGCATGTCTGCAGCCAGACCCTATTGAGTAAAATTCACATTCCAGGGACTAAACATCACGTTATTGGGGTCGCTTCAACCCACGGACATGAACAACAACACCGCAAAACAGTGTTAAAGTCGGCAAGAAATCATAATGGACTTTATTTACTTTACTAGCGTACATTACTAGTCTTGATGTGAACAATTAATCGGAGTGCCAAAATAAAACCATGCCCTCTATTCAATATTCCGTTTAAGATGGAAATACATCACTACACTGAAATAAAGTCGGCAGCAACTTCCGGTTCACGCAGACTTTAAAGTAGCCCAATTCCGCGGGAAAACCGCGGACTTGGCAACACTAGTTTTGCCGACTAATTTTCAGAGAAAGTTGCTAAAGGAAGGTTGATTTGTTGCTAAAAGTTGCTAAATGACGTTGTGATGACAAATGACGTCATTGCGTAATCACGACGCAAAATTGTCACATCATCAAATCTCAGCAAAAAATATATTTTATATAATGTTAATTTAGATGTGTTTATAAAATAACATGCATGATATAAAATTTAAATATAAATAACTGTAATTTTAAATACATTGAATTATTGAAAACGTACACATTTTTGAATGATTACAATTTAAGTTTTTTTTAGTAGCTTGTAAACTAGTAATTCTACACATTCTCAACAATTATGCTTTAAGCAGTGTATTAGTAGTTAGTTAGTATGCTACACTAAGAAAAGTCTGTAAATATAAGGCACAATCTACTATGTTGATATGAAAGAATTTTCCGTAATGGGAATTTTTACCTGCATTTTAAATTACGCTTTGTGTTTTCGGGTAACAGGGTTACAATGGATGATGGATAATGGATAATGTCCTGAAAGATTTTCC
>NW_015505204.1:5146066-5177519 GCF_001515645.1 Sinocyclocheilus grahami
TATGCTTTAAGCAGTGTATTAGTAGTTAGTTAGTATGCTACACTAAGAAAAGTCTGTAAATATAAGGCACAATCTACTATGTTGATATGAAAGAATTTTCCGTAATGGGAATTTTTACCTGCATTTTAAATTACGCTTTGTGTTTTCGGGTAACAGGGTTACAATGGATGATGGATAATGGATAATGTCCTGAAAGATTTTCCATTTTTCTTACATTGTACTAACTGATCAACAATTGCAGGTACAAGCCACTAACAAAGTGTATCATAAATGAACAATTATTCAATTATTATTATTGAATTGAACAATTGCAAATAGCAGCTAACTCAATTCACGTGATGTGTGTACTGCTAGGCATCTGTGGTTTCCTCTTTTTGTGTAATTTGGATGGAAAATTTGTGCCTTTTTATTGTCTAAGTCACTCATCAAAAGTTGCCAAATACATTTTTTAAATTGCTAAATTTGTTGCTAGGTACTTTTGGAAGAAACAGTTGCTAGGGTAGTCTAAAAAGTTGCTAAATTTAGCAACAAAATTGCTAAGTTGTCAACACTGGGCAACACCGCTTATGAACCGACCGCAATATAGCGTTTCTTTGTTTACCGCTGTAAACTAAGCAGAATTGCGCTTTATACGGAGAAGAAAATGTTATTGCCATCTAAACTTTTCTCAAGACAGTTCCCTTCAGTGATACATTAATATAACCCCATAAATGTAATGCATTTTTGTACTTATTTTACTGTTTTTTGTTTTTTCTACTGGGACAGTTATCGCGATCGACGGGTTGGCGACCACTGCTCTAGCAGGTAGCCAGCTAGTTTTGCATTCCGGACAGACTTTAGTTTGTCGTTTTTGTCATATTTTTCTTTCTTTCTGTCTCTCTCTTCCTCTCAAAGTCTCCCTGCGCATTGCACTTGCACTTAAATATTTTTTTTTCCACTTGTGTGGTAATTGTACACAGCGAGCTGTGTACGTGAATGGATTTCCAGGCCTGCTGCGAGGGGACCGTTTCATAGCCCAGAAGGTTCCAATTTAATCACACAGAATGTATATTTTGTATGGGGGACATTCTCAACATGTCAGAGAAAAATTGCTGGTGTATATCTGTAAAAATATATAATTATAAGTCACAAAAATCGTTTCAGACTGTTTCGTTCGCAAAAAGGGGTTAACAAAACATTTCACTGTCACAAGCGCAGGCTCCGAGCGTCTAGGGAGTGAAAGTTAATAAATGCTTTTCACAGCTTGTGTTTTGCCTTCCCGCTATACTTTGACTAGGCAGTCAGCATTCGCCTCAGCGGCCATAAATTACAGTGCGGTGTGTTTGCCTCGGGTCCTGATGGTTTATTTCAACCCTGTTCCTTCATGACAGCTTTGACAATGTGGCTGTGAGATCCTCTGCGTTTCGGCTTTTTAGCCTGTTGGATTGCGTGTGATTCTGTGTCAGAACATTTGTGAAGCCATGGAGGAGATACTGTAAATGATGTCAGGTGAGCACTTCAGCGTCTGACGGAGTATGTGGCACAGTCGCACTCGCTACAGTTTGCGTTTGCCCACTGAAAGGTGCAGAAGTCTGTAAGGCATTGAGGTGTGCGTGTGTGCGAACGAGGGAGCAGGAAAAATGATTTCGCCCCAGAGGAGTCTCGCTGTATTATTTCAAGCCTGCATTAGCCAGATTCTGCTAATGGAGCAGGACTATAACTCAGCAGTTTGAAAGAGCTGTTGCCCTGAAGCTCAAGTGTCCCTTTGACCCTAAATCTGAAAACGAACTGCAATGTTGATGTGCAGTGACTGTAGCCTACATAAACAGCGTTCACATGCAAACAAATACAGAGCACATACAGGGACAGAAACACAGATTTGCACTCTCTGATGTAATGCATTGCATTATGGTCAAACAACCACAACATTATGAAGCGGCATTGATAGTAAATGTTTCTTGTGCAGCAAATCAGCATATTAGAATAATTTCTGAAGGAACACTGAATACTGGAGTAATGATGCTGAAAATTCAGCTTTGCACCACAGGAATAAATTACATTTTATAATATATTCAGTTATTTGTCATTGTAATATTTCACAGTACTACTGATTTTATTGTGCGTGTGTATGTACAGTATATATGTAGGTATGTGTATGTGCCTATCTAAAGATTAAGAGAGAGATCAAATTTGCTTTCAGTCAAAATTAAAAATATATTTACTCACCCTCATGTCATTCCAAACTCGTTTGTTGATATTTTTGTCCATGAAGCATGAAAGAGGAATTTTTGAAAAATAGTCATGCATGCTATTTTTCATACATGACTGCAAAATCTGTGATCTGTAAAGACAAAAATATATACGTAGTCCATATTAATCATGCGACCAATTGTTCTGAAACCATACAATAGCCTTATGTGAAGAACACAGAAAATTAAATCATTATTGACTAAAAATGTTGCCCTCTTCACAAACAAACAAACACAAACTATTGTATCTGTACTGTAACATTTTGGGTTAGTGATATTGTGACTGAGATATTTCTAATGCCATTCTAAAACAGGCATTTAAATAAATAACTTCACTTTTTCTGTGTTTAAAGAACAAACACAGAAGAGACTGTTGCTAAGCAAATATCTAGGCTTGATACAGCCACCAGTTTCATCCTGGTTTCATCTGCTTTTCAGTTTGAGTTCTTTAATTAACTCCACGACAAATATTGTCCAGGATAAGAAGGGACCAGAACTCTTTTTCTGCTGCTTCTCAAGGCAGAGAGGGAGGAGAGGAAAGGAGGCACAATGTGGCGACAGAGTGCTCTGGGCCACACCCGGGCTCAGACAATAGGGGAAGTCCTGCCTCATAATGCATTGTGTTTAATACAGAGCCAGGACGGAGAGAGGGAATTTGTCAATCTAGCTGTGGGCTGTAACACGGTACACAAATCAAACCGCCGGCAATGTGCCAAACCTTTGGAGGGTTCTCATGTGAGAGAAAACAAGCAATTTTTCTTCATCGTGTTGTACAGAGGTCTCAAAAGCACAAAATACTGCTTTAATGGGGTTGAATAGCACTCTGTAAACAGGTGATCGCAATATGCACCCATACCCATGGCATGGCAGACGTTTATGATTTAGTACCATTTACAAACTTTGGTGGGGAAATGAATGTGGTGTAAACATGAAGACTATTGTACACATTAAATACGGAAAAGCCTTGTCTTCATTATTTAGCACACTGTTTGGATTGCTTACTGCTTAATGTAAAGTTACTTTACTGAAAGTGAACTAAAACAATTTCTGTTTATTTGGGAAAAAGTTCAAACATTATTTTATTTTTTTTTATTCTGTTGGTTGGTCTTGTTAGTACATAATGAATTAACCATACATCTAAACATTTTTCTGCATGTACTGCATTTTTGTGTTTTTAAAAAACACAAACAACATGACATTAGAGTTCTCAGTTATAATTAGTTATAGATTTACTGTACACTGTAAATACTTAATCTTAATTCAACAAATTAAAGATGAATTTGTTTTATTTTTCTGTTTTTACAAGTTTAAATTCTAATTACTAATTAAAAACAACCAACAGTTATCCAAATTAAACTTTACTTAAAATGTTTAAAAAGATTGGGAATCAAACTGCAATTTCAACATTCCTCAACTTCTTTGGTTTCAAAAAAATCCTTAAATGTTTTAGTGCAAAAATCCAATAAGATCAGTAATATTGTGAAATATTATTACAATTTCGAATAACTGCTTTCTATTTTAATATATTTTAAAATGTATTTTATTCCTGTGATTCAAAGCTGAATTTTTAGCATCATTACTCCAGTCTTCAGTGTCACATGATCCTTCAGAAATCATTCTAATATGCTGATTTGCTGCTTAAGAAACATTTCTTATTATTATCAATGTTGAAAACAGTTGTTCTGTTTAATATTTTTGTGAAAACCATGATACATTATATATTTTTTTAAACTTTGATGAATAGAAAATTCAAAATAACATTTATTTGAGGGGGGAAAAATATATATATATATATATATATATGTCACTTTTGATAAAATCATTCTTGCAAAACAAAAGAGCTCATTTAAAAAAGTTAAGTTTTCCTTAGAAAAGCAGATTAGGTAAATTTGATTACAGAAGTGCTTTACAAGAAAAGATTTTAAGTCTACTTTATTTTAACCAAGTATGTTTATAAAGGCATTTGGTCTGTATGGCTTTTTCTCAGTAAGGTCAACTAATTAGAGCGCAATATACATTCTATAGACCCTAAAAGTTACATTTGCATTCAATTTTCATTAAGGTTAAAGCACGGTTATTTGAAAAACGTTCCAAAAATATAATCAAGTACCATACTCAAGTTTAATTATGAATCGCTTACAAAATACAAAAGGTAATTTTTCCAGAGACATTTGGAAGTTTATAACAAATCATTTCTTAAAAGACGGTCAACATTTGCAGTGACTCTTTCAGACATCATTTGAAAGACGTCGTTGTATAACGTTTTCAGCAAAGGGGAACACATCTGTTCTTTGGCATGCAATATGAGACCATTCTATATTACAGCACAGACAGCAACATAAGCAAACTGGCAGTTGTTATTGCAAATGACTTATGACAGTATAACAGTGATTAATCAGGAGAGAATTCTTTTAATGCATGGCTTTGCAAATTCAACGCATAAATCACGAAAAAAATTGTCCTGCGCACACATAACGAAGCCAACGAATGAGGTGTTTCATGTTCTAATAAAAAGAAATAACAGCTTGTGGTTAACAAATGCATAAAAATACCGCCTGTCCAGACGCACAGACATCACTAAGCCAAAAGTGGTGAGATTTTGACAAAGTGATCAAACGAAGGCACAAATAGAGGAAGACGTTTCAGCTTAGAGGTAGCTACAAGTCTCAATATGAAGGAGAACATGGTCTCCGTGGGCTACATCAGGCAGGAGCGCGTGGGTGAGACAGTTTCATGCTTCTTGGACTATGTCATGCCTCCCATTTTCAGCCTGCCAGCATCTATGATGCCAGGCAACTGAGGGACCTTCACTCAGTGTGTGGTGGGCGACAACAATCTAAAGAAGTATGATATGCTACAATGAACTGTAGCAGTGTTTATTCTTATGATAAATTGTTGGAAAGGATGCATTACCATTATCATGCATTAACTTTAGTTAGTTAGCACTAAAAGCAAGTAGAACAAAGCTAAAGCAATAACGGAAATGGAAACATGCACAGGCAGGATTATGTAGCCTGTTGTTTTTAAAAGCTGAACTTGTATCAAGCATAAAGAAAGACACAATTTATGCTATTTCTTAAATATGTTGTTGGTAGTGACAAAGGTTATAAAAGTAATGTCATTATGTATTTCTTTTGGGTTGTGGTAAAAGAAAGGAAAACAACGAAGAAAAAACAACACTCCTGGTGTATGTCAAATTCAGCTCTGATTAAGCTCTGACATGCTTGATGATAAAAATGTCCCTTGAGGAGGGCCATATGCTTAGACTAGTCTTCTTTCCATTGTCAAAGTTGATTTGACCTTTTTAGATAATAACTTTGAACTAGACATTGGAAATGTCTTTGCGAGCAGTTTTTAATTCCTGGTATTTCTTTTTTTTTTCTCTCTCCCGATTTTTGTGCAAATGCTCAAACATACAGCATATGACATGTGACGCTAGCATGCTGAACTCTAGGCCTGTTTTTTGTTATTTTTAATCTCAGGCTCTCTAAACAAGTGCCTAGTGGACTTTTTAAATAACTGGGTGGCTCTCCATACAAAAGCATCTGGGAAAAGGAAGGAAGCATGTCTCAATGAGGGGAAGATGCGTGTATGTGTGTGCGTTTTATTTGCATGGGAAAGATTCAAGTCATAACAGACTGGACATTGTAGGTTACTCGAGCACATATGGTTCAGAGTGTGTCAAAAATAACATCTGTGAACAGAAAGTCTGGCATTGCAAACTTTACACTTAAGACTTTAAGAAAAAAAATCAGTTCATACTCAAAAGAGCTAAAAAAAAATACTTGTGAATTATCTCTCACTAATGGGTCCTCTGTAGTGAATAGGTGCCGTCAGAATGAGAGTACAAACAGCTGATAAAAACATCACAATTATTTCACATGACTCTAGTCCATCAATTAACATCTTGTGAAGCAAAGAGCTGCATGTTCTCAATAAACAAATCCATCAAAATGTTTTTTATTTCTCTGAATTAGGTGAGAAATATGCACAGATGAAGCACGGTTTTCAGGCAAAAACTGTTCAAAACCGTTTTAAACAAATATGTTGGTAGATTTTGATGTGGAAGGACAACAGGAGATGGACATTTATTAAGTGTTATTATAGATTATAGAATTTTTTTGGAAATAAGTAATGATTTAAATGTAAATGCCTTGTTGGATTTGTTTCTTAACACAGCTTTTTTTACTTTACAAGATGTTAACTGATGGACTGGAGTCTTGTGGATTACTCACGGATTATTGTGATGTTTATATTAGCTCTCATTCTGACTAATCAAGCACTTTTCCTGATTGAAGAGTCTAAAAATACTGAATAAGAACGACAGATGATAAGTAGCTGTTAAAATTGCAGGAGTGTCCTGCAAATAACAGATAAGGGCAATGCACAACAGTTTATAATTTTATTGGCTATGCACCATAGTTTTTAACATTTGTTCAAAAACATCACAAAAGTGCATGAACCTACTAGATCAAACTGTGGAAAATGGTGCTACTAATGCCAAGGTCATCAGTTCGATTCCCAGGGAATGCATGAATTAAAAAAAAAAAAAAAAAAAGGATGGCTTGTTTCAGCTCCTGACTTTCAAGACGCATACAACCACAGTGCAGCATGCAAGGCCTAATATTGAGGCTGGGATGTGCTTTGAGAACCAGCTAATGTTAAAAGTCACACGATCAAATACGGTCATGATAAATCTTCTTCAACACTCTAGATGTAATGGGAAATATCTGACACAGAATAAATATTTTAAAAGCTCATTTATAACAATATTTACAACATCTTTCAATGTCCCTGAAAATATGTTCTGGTCAATAAACACTGGTCAAACAGCCGGTGATACTAACAGTTCTCAAAGGCATTGAGCTGAGCTCGGTGCATTACTTTGAACTTTTGCCTTGCTGGTTTTGGGAAGTAAAATGGTCCAAATGAAAGCACGAAATGAATTAAAACACTTCTTTGAAGCAGTTTTGGCAAACAAACAGCGTAAACAACTGCTATAATTTTTTCTGTAACAATTTATGAAAACTTCATAGTTTGAAACTATGCAGTGCACAATATATTGACAGAAGAATTCCTGTCCTTTCACACCAGTTTACAGTGCTAAAAATGATGTGATGACCTGTAGAATGAAAGAATTTGCATTTACCAAGAGTGAGCTAAAAGGGAATTAATTTCAGCTGTTCTAGGATGAATTGGTTTAACTTTTAAATGCTTTTTCTTAGGTTATGATACATACCTAATACAGCATATATGAGTTCAAACTTAAACTCAAATCACTTATTCCTGGTGTTTGAATGGTCATGGTCAGAGGACCTGCTAGACCAGTGATGGGCAAACTTGGCCCTTCCAGCCCACTTTCCTGCAGAGATTTGATCCAACCCTGATATGACTTACCTGCCTGTAGCCTTCTAGTATTCTTGAATTAACTGGTTCAGGTGTGTTTAATTAGGGTTGGAGCTAAACTCTGAAGGAAAGTGGCCTGGAAGGGCCAAGTTTGCCCACCGCTGTGCTAGACAGACAGTGCTGCGCTGTTCACATATCTGATTACAGATACACACCCCCCTCTAGAGGATATTTCAGATATTAAAGAAAATTAATATTCATAAGGCCCAGATAAACTTGTAGCATTTGTTTCTTCATTTGTTTATACAAATCCATCTGTTTGGGTCGAGTACAACGTTTTGGATTTCTGCCCGTTATACAAATTTGCTAAAAGAAAATATGTGACCCTGGAGCACAAAACCTGGAGTTATAAGTCGCACGGGTTGTAGCAATAGCCAACAATAGCCTACACTGTATACAGTGTTGAGGGTAACGCATTACAAGTAACGCGAGTTACGTAATCAGATTACTTTTTTCAAGTAACTAGTAAAGTAACGCATTACTTTTTAATTCACAAGAGAATATCTGAGTTACTTTTTCAAATAAGTAACCCAAGTTACTCCCCCCCCCCAATTTATTGATTGACAGCTCTCCTGTCCCCATGTTGAGAGAAATCAGATGTTACTGTAGTTCTAAAATAAATATGAATATGCATTAATTCATCTCACTCACAAAAAAACCAACAAAAAAAACACAGATTCAGTATTCCTCAAAACGAATAAAAATAATGCAACTCAGAATATGACGCAAACCTGCAATAATTAAATGTTAAACAACACAAATATGCTTTATGTATTTAATCCCATTCTATTAACCAATGTCTTTGCTTCTGACCTTCGATGATCCAGTTCAACCATACTAATAAGCAAAAATTACTCTAGACAAACATTTGCGTGTCTTTTTATTGCTGAAGTGTGTTGAAATGTCTTCTTCTGCATTCTACTGTACGGACGTAAATTTACTTTTCCTTCAGCCTGAGGCTTATTCATTTCACTTTTGGTGTGAAAAGGCTTTTATATGTGCCAAAAATAGAACTTTTTTATTTTAAAAACAAACAAGCAAGCCCTTTCCAGATTTAAAATGTTACTTTCCATAAAAAGTAACGCAATTAGTTACTTTTTTTATGGAGTAACGCAATATTGTAATGCATTACTTTTAAAAGTAACTTTCCCCAACACTGATTGTATGGGTCAAAATAAACTAACACACTAAGAAATTCATTTGGACCACAAAAGCAACTTTTCTCCATTTTCTTTTTGCAACCTCCGATTCCAGATTTTCAAATGGTTGTATCTTATTGTCCCATCCTAACAAACCATACATCAATGGAAAGGAATTTATTCAGCTTTCAGATGATGTATAACTCTCAATTTCAACAAAATTATTCTTATTACTGGTTTTGTGGTCCAGGGGTCTCATATATGATAGCTATGTGTTCATCTGTAGTCTATGTAGAAGGATAACGCAAACCAATTAAGCCTTTATTTTACCACGCACTTTGTCTATACCGTACAATAAACCTTACAATATGATTTTCTTTTGTTTTACCATTTATTGAACGATGAAACCATCCATGAGAGAAACGAAACTATTGTACTATCTAGGAAATGAAACTTACCAACGTACACCTTACAAGAAACATCATCACTCTGAAACTAGTTCAAAACGAGTGCACATCGTCTGACACTTTGTCGTGTTGTGGAAAGAAGGATTTCTGTTATTTTGATATTTCGATGTTATTTACAGATGGAGAAAATGAGTTACGCGTTCAGTCAGCAATATGAGGAAAAAATACGTCCTTGCATCGACACTATCGACAATTTACGCTCTCTGGGAGTCGAAAAGGACCTGGCACTGCCTGCCATTGCCGTCATTGGAGACCAAAGCTCAGGAAAGAGTTCAGTTCTCGAGGCGCTGTCTGGAGTAGCGTTACCCAGGGGTAGTGGTAAGGACAACACATGATAAAATAAATATATATAAAACATAAATTATATTACTTTTACGTAATACAGACATTTCAGCCAATGCTGTGGATGTACCATGACAGAGTCTATACCATGATACTGAATTATTACCCTTGGAGTTTATCCTGTTGAAAAAAACAATAGGAACCATCACGGAATTTGTAATGGTTTTACTGGTTTTAATGAAAACTGTAGTGGTCCCTGTGGGTCTCTTGTCGCCTTCTATTGGTGGCTTGTTAAAACTACTCAATCCTAATGGAATATGTTCCAAAACAGGTAACAATTTTTAATGGTTTTAATGCTTAATAGTTGATGGATTGTAATGGTATTGTAGAAACCAGTAGAATTTCTGTGATGGTTTCTGTGTTTTTTTTTTAGCAGGATAAATGGTACTGTAAGGTACTTCAAAGAACAGCATGGTGAAACAATGTCTGCACCCTTTCATGTTTTGTATAGGAATTGTTACAAGATGCCCTCTTGAGCTCAAGATGATAAGAACTAAAGATGAAGACAAATGGCATGGAAGAATCAGCTACAATAAAAAAGAGAAAGATATTCATGACCCAGCAGAAGTGGACAAAATGATTTGTGAAGGTAAAGAGAATGCTTAGAATGCATCTGGAGATCTTACAAAAGAGTATATATAATTGAAGTCTTATATCTAATTTGTAGCCCAGGATGAGATCGCTGGAAAAGGTGTTGGTATTAGTGATGAACTTATCAGTCTGCAGATCACCTCTGCCAATGTTCCTGACCTCACTCTCATTGACCTCCCTGGCATCGCACGAGTGGCAGTCAAGGGGCAACCTGAGAATATTGGAGATCAGGTAAACTCTTTATGCTTACTATATTCTTCATACAACATTTTATTTTAAAAAAGACCTTTGTGAGTGAGATACTGATACATAAATCAAATGCATTTCTTCTAGATAAAGAGACTGATCAGGACGTTTGTTACAAAGCAAGAAACAATTAACCTGGTTGTGGTGCCATGCAATGTTGACATCGCAACCACAGAAGCATTACAGATGGCTCAGAAGGAGGATCCTGAGGGTGAAAGAACATTAGGTGTGCATTCCTGATTGCATTTCAATGCTATCCACCTTATTTTGGAATGCAGAAGTAAGCTATTTTCTTTGAATGTACAAGACTTCCGTCTAACCAGCTGCTATAGGTGAATAACTAGAAGAATAACAAAGTGCCATAAAAGGTAAAACTATTTCCACTACAAATAAGTGTGTCCTATGATTATGATAATGAAATAAAATATGATAATAAATACAAGTTTGCAATATCAAGCAGCATAATTGACTGTTTTTGTACATGCACAGGTATCTGTATGAAAATGACACTCTAAATCTGGCATAGTCAAGTTAGCAATGGCCACGTCCACTCTTACATTAAAAATAAGGTGGATACATCAAACAGAGTCAGTAAAACCACAGGTTGCCATGCATATTCTGATCATTTGTCTATCTACAGGCATCTTAACAAAGCCGGATCTGGTGGATAAGGGCACTGAAGAGACAGTTGTAGATATTGTGCACAATGAGGTCATTCACCTTACTAAAGGCTACATGATTGTAAGGTGCAGAGGACAAAAAGAGATTATAGATCAAGTCACTCTCCATGAGGCCACAGCAGCAGAAGATGCCTTCTTCAAAGATCATCCTAATTTTAGGTGCTTTGCTTTTGTAAATCACCTGTAGTATGCCCACATGTTGCACACGCAGATTAGTACTTGTTATTTGGGGTTTAGTTAATCTAACTCTAAAAATAGCTTACATTATGTATTTATGGCATTTTTTTCCTCAGCAAACTTTATGACGAAGGTTTTGCCACTATTCCCAAATTGGCTGAGAAACTAACAATTGAGTTGGTTCATCACATTCAGGTGAATCTGTTCTTTCTAACAAAAGTGAACTACAGCATTTTTTGACTCATAATAAGCTCATATTGATAATATGTTATGTAGAAATCCCTGCCTCGTTTAGAAGAACAAATCGAGACAAAACTTGCTGAAACACAGAAGGAACTGGAGGCATATGGCAATGGACCCCCATCAGACCCTGCAGAAAGACTGAGCTTTCTCATTGATGTGAGCACAACCATGAAATCTACACCGCTACTATATCGAAGTATGAATATTTCAGTAAAAAGTAATTGAAATCTTTCGTATCTCCTCACTACATTTAGAAAGTTACAGCTTTCACTCATGATATGTTCAACCTGACCACTGGGGAGGAAGTTAAATGTGCTTCAGATCTACTCGTTTTTCCAGAACTTCGGGATGAATTTGCAGAATGGAATGATGTCTTGTATCTTTCAGGAGTTTCCTGTGAGTGAGGAATTTACTTGGTATCCTCTGATTGTACTGCTGCTTTTGGCCAGTGCGCTATGTTACGATTTTGCTTAAAGGGTTTAACATTTTAACATCAGAAGCATCCCCTTTTAGCAGAGTAGCAAACAATTAATTACCAAACAAAATTTCTAACGTAATCCAAGTTGCTTAATTTCACCAAAACACATTTTAAGAAGCTGAACTCAGCTATTCGGCTGTTCAATTGAATGTAGTTTTCTGTATTCAAAAACCCCTTTGCAGTCAACAACTGGATTGAGAAAGAAGTGGATAACTATGAAACCAAGTATCGAGGAAGAGAGCTTCCAGGATTCATCAATTACAAGACCTTTGAGGGGCTTGTTCAGGAACAGATCAAGCTGTTGGAGAAACCTGCATTGAAGACACTGAAGACTGTCTCTGGTTTGTGTTGTATGGTATTTTAAATAAATACTTTCATGCATTTTTAAGTATTGCTACAGTGCATGTTGTAAAGCTATTCTGACTGTACTGTTCTACTTGATTATACTCAGTACATGACTAAATGTTGTCGAAACTTCAAAAATCAAAATCACTAAATATTGAATATCAAAGAACACCTTGTAAGATGACCCATGAACTCAACATTCTGTTCTTAAGGCATGTAACCCAAGGTTGCTCCATGTGGATTTTTCTTTTATTAAAGGCATTGTGAATTGCTTCAGATAAAGGTAGCTTTAGTCATTAGTGCAGTTTTTCATGACAAAAATGAATGAATGAACATTCTGTTTGCATTTACAGATGTGGTTAGAAGGAAGTCCATCCAGCTGGCCCAGTGCAGTTTCATTGGGTTCCCCAATCTTCTGAAAATTGCAAAGGTAGGTTTATGGCAATGTTTCTTGCATCCGCGGCTCATCAGTTGGGCCAGGTGGGGCATTAGAAAGCAGAGCTCTATATAAACTGAATCAGTAATAAATTAACTTGTAAAAGTGTTAAGCAGTTTCTAGACTACATTTTAGTTTCTTGATCATACGAAAGGGTGCTGCTGCCCTCCCATCTCAACAGTGACCCATATTTTTCCAATATAAATCTATGGTGCTAAATAGAAATGCAGTGTACCATAAATGAGAGCTGTAGGGGTAGATTTGAGTCTTTTTACATTAATTAAACCTAACTCTGGACCAAAACAATATCAGTCAACTTCATCAATGTGTACAGTATATCAGTCTGCATTAGTTCAGTAACTAGTACCGGTAAGTCGGATTGAGATCACATTCAGTCTTCTTTAACAGAGGACAGATCGATGTGTGGAGAAATGACTACTATAGTATAATTACTCCTTTATTTCAAACATGCTCATGTGAACAGCTAGTATACTTCTATGTTTTACATTCGTTCCGAGAGTCAAAATGACCTTTTCTCCTCTCTAAAATTATTTTACAACTCGTAACATTCTAAATCAACAGTCAAATGCAATGAATACTACATTTATAAGCACCATAAGCTAGTGCTAGGACACGTAATTTTCCCCACCTTCATTTAGTCAGGAGCTGCTTCTGGTTCCTGGCAGTACTCAAATTTCAAGTGGTTAAACAATCATTTTATGAGCCTTTATAAATGCTCTAAATGATAAAAGTCACATTACTTTTCAATGTTCAATAATGCCATTGAATCATAATACAAATGTAAAGAAATTCTCACTAGAGCTTACAATTACAAATCTTTTATATACTTCCTTAGACTAAGATCGAAGCCATCAAGCAGGATAAAGAATGCCTGGCAGAATCCATGCTGAGGACCCAATTCAAGATGGAGCTCATTATTTACAGTCAAGATGGCACATACAGCCAGAGCCTGAAACATGCAAAGGACAAGCTGGAAAAGGCAGAAAATGAAAAGCTTGCATTTAAACCTAAAAAGAGTAGTATTGTGAGTGTAGCCGTTGGCACAGGTAATCATGCCACTTTGAGTGAGATGAGGTTGCACCTCGAGTCCTATTACATGGTAAGTGTGCTAACTAAAGCTTTTAGTTTTGTCAGAGGTAGCTCGAATTTAAATGTATATCTGAGACATTGTCTTATCTACCTCACTAGATTGCAAGCAAGCGTCTAGCTGACCAGATCCCAATGGTGGTCCGCTATCTGTTGCTCCAGGAAGCAGCTTTGGAGTTGCAAAGGAACATGCTGCAGTTACTGCAAGATAAAGATGGCATAGACAACCTGCTTAAAGAAGACTCTGATATTGGCCAAAGGCGGGAGAACTTACTGAAACGCCAGAAACGTCTGATGAAGGCACGCAGCCTTTTGGTTAGCTTTTAGAATTCTGGACATTGTTGTATCTTAGAGTATCTAAGTGAAGTGTCAAAACTTATATATATATATAAACCTTCATGGCACCTCAATTTCATAATAATAATGGATTAAGTGAAGTTTAATGTGATTTAATTTTCACAAAACTATTACCAAAGTTTCAGAAATAAGGTTCTTGTAGTCTATCAATTGATACATTTTTAAACAGGAATACTGCAACAGATATTCTTTTAAATACTATATTCTTCCATTAAATACAAGTAATTTCCTTTGTCTATTTTAATAACTGGAGTTTCAGGTCACTGTCCTCAAAAAAGCCAAGCTGTGCTGAAAAAGCTACTTGTACTAGTTTTGGGTCTTAAGCAATACATTGTAGTATCTTTTTATAATATCAGTGATGTAGCAAAACTCGTTTTTCAACAAATGTTGATTTAACGTTGTAATTAATGGTATGACAGAAATCCATAATAATAATAACTATCATGAGTGAAGTTTAATGCAATTGTTGACCAAAGTTTCAGGAACAGTATAAAGTTATTGTAGTCTCTGCATTAATAAAAAAATATGATTAAATACTAGTAATTTTCTTTGCATGTCTTATAACTGATCTTGCCATCTTTCTGAAACTGAGGTTACCAAAAAAACAACAACCTTCACTTCGCTTTCAAGATGGCATGAAATTCTGTCTTTCCCAATATATAGTCTAAATGCATGTTGAAATGACAGACTTTCTTCAGGTGACATTTGCCGAACCTCTTCAACCATTAGTCCATTTAGTCTTAAACCCGTCCCTTTGTTACAATCATCTGCAAGCTCAAATCTGTCCAATCAGTTACCTGGATTGTACCAAACCCGCTCTACATTATTTCTGCTCAACAATTAAATAATTCACTTGGATGTACAATACAGAAAAAAAAGATCTGTCACTACATCCTTCACATAGTGACTTATAAAATTATGTAATTTACTTACCTTCATGTTGTTTAACTGTCTATCACACTGATTACAACATTTAAAAAAAGCTCTTCAAAGTGATACCACATCTTTCATTTATTAATGACTTTATAAACTACAATGTCTTGATGAAACAATCCTAAACGATTGGGCCACTACATTCCTTCTCTGGAGAACAATTAAACTATAAGAGAATGATAACAGAGGTCGGTGTGGAACAAACCATATTGTACAGCGAGAAAGAGTATTCTAATTTGCTCTGTTGTGGTTTGCATCTTACACAGGAAGGCATTATTTAACTATGTGGTTAAAAAAAAAAAATCAAAGTAGCTATAATAAAAAGATGCTTTATAGCGTAAACATTCATTACATAAATACATTTGTACATTGTTCATCAAACAAAGAGACAAAAAGGGCAAATATTTCGGTGCCAAAAAGCAATCTAGAAAGCAGCCAGACACTACTGATCTGCCTGGGTTTTAAGCTTCCTCTCCCAAAGTTTCTGATGGTCTGAGAATCCCTGCTTTCCTTTGTTAAAGGAATTGGGTCCAGCAGATGTGGGTGTTTCTCTGAAAATCAAAATAACACATGAAGATGTAGTAAACAGTGCTGTAAAGTACTTTAACTTACAATGAAATCTAACATTGAAAGTTTTAAAAATGTATAAATCCAACCTGCCAATATTCTTCATTCTCATCTTTGCCTCGGGGGGCATTTCTTCAGGCTCACTCTGAAATGTAAAATAAAAAAGGTTAGGAAACTGGGCCCGTATTCACAAAACATCGTAAGGCTAAAAGTAGCTTGTAACTCACCGATTTAGGAGAAAATCTTTAAAATAATGGGTGTGTCAGTCCTAAATTTAGTACTCCTAAATTTTTGCTCTAAAAGTATTTGACAAAGCATTTTAGCTCTAAAATTAGCTCCTAAATCTGTGTAACATTAGGAGTAGGGAAGAGGACTCCTAAGTAAGACCAAACCCCAAACTATTCCTAAAATGGCTGTTGCCAGCAATCTGCCTCAGAGCATAAACATTTTAGAAATATTTGACGATAATGAGCTTTTATAAAAGGTATTGCCTTCGGTTTTAAAGGTTATACCAACTCCAAATTTTCCTTTGATTATGTCTTTGTTTTCATTAACCAGTTGGGCAAGAAGTAACAGCTGTTCTTGCCTCCAGTTTGGTTTTCTTTTACGTTTGCATGTCTTACTATCAGCCATGATTATTCTACTCTGTTTATTAAAAGGCTGTTTATATGCATATTAACTAATTATGAGAAGCATACATGTAAGAGGCTGACAATTACCTGAACATATACTTGCTTAATTAGTGACACTTAACCTGCATTTTAAAGTCTTTATTTAAATGTGGCAACATTTTAATTTTTAAACCTTTATCTTTACTCTAAAATATTTCTATGAATAAATCTCTAACAGAGACTATCAGCCAATCACTGTGTGCATAGTTAGTAAGCATACTGACATCATCCATAGCAACGAGGTCAACCCCGGCCTTACTCTTAGCTTCAGACTTCTCTCTATTCCTTAGTAAATGTTTGTCTCAGCAGCTTTGTGAATAGGTTTTAAGAGAAAACTCTTAGCTAAAAACTTTTACTGCTATTTAGGAGAACTCTTAGTGGTAAGATAAAATGTTTTTTGAATACGGGCCCTGATCTTTTAGCATATAGGGTCGTTTTGTCAAAAGTACCGACTTCAGTACCAGTCTGTACTGAAATTTTAAAAACATCCATTTCAGCTAAAATTTGAGCGCTGTTAAGCCAATTCTTAAAATCAACGTTTTTAAAATTTCAGTACCGACTGGTACCGAAGTAAGTCCTTTTGACAACACTTATATTGAATTATATATTACTACAATATGGTAAATATCACAAGGACAACATTAATATTAAATTAATAAATTAGAGAACGATACTTACATCATCATCCTCATTAAAAACAGATGCAAGTCCAGCTTTCTTGGCAGGTAAGGCAGGTGTGGGTTCTTTAGGTTTCTAAAAGAGAAGCAATAAAATGCTATTTTTAAATGTTCAAAATTAAAAACTCTCAAACAAGCATTATTTTTAGTTATTTTAAAAGAGATCAGTAGTATATATACACCAAGTGTATAAAAATATATATACACACACATAAGCCAAATAACATTGTATCTATATATCTAAATATATACACACACACACACACACACACACATAGGCTATATAATAAAATACATACACTTGCTCCCAGCTTGATAGTGATTGGTGTAGGCTTCTTCGCAGTCATGCTAAACCCCAGTTTAGATATTTTAGATGGTGCTGGCTTGCTTTTAGACTCATCTTCGAGACCAAACTCATCAGCAGACCGCTTTCGCAGACTGTCTCCTGATGCCGTGCTGGAAGAGACAGTCTTAGTTTTCACACTGTCTCCCTTCTCTTCCGGTCCTGCTGGAGGCGAAACAACTTACCAAGGTGAGCGACTGTTGGCTTGGAGACCAAAGGTGAGCTACAGTTACCTGAAAGACGAGGGATGCCAGGAGGACCTGCTCAGAGAGACGCTGTTGAGCTTAAAATCTAATTGATTAGTTTGATTCATTTGATTAGCACTAACTGTCTTTAAATAGCCCTTAACTGACACATCAATAAAGCCACTGTCTATAATTACACACATTAATATGGCAGTACCATGGTATCAGATGGTAATACCATAGTACTTTACCATGATTCTGAATTATCACCATAACACCTATTTAATTTACATGGTACACCATGGTAGATTCACTATACCATAGTACTTTTAACAGTATTATTGTAAGGGAATGTAGGTATTTCCAAATAAACCACAATGATAGCATTTAAAACGGTAATTTGATATATAGCCTGGTACTTAATTCATGTGCCATATTATTTGCATGGTACACCAATGCACTTCCAAAAATGACTAATATGTATATTAGTGGTGCTATGGTACGTTTATATATTAGTTTATAGATCAAAGCTTTACCAAGTAAACGTTTGTTGAACTTATAATATGCAACAAACCTATACATTTAGTCTTGTTATTTTAAATCCAACATTAGTGTTAAATATTACGCATCTACATAGAAAACACTGAACTGAGAAAAAAAAACAGCTCGTTACCGGCTAACGTAGCTAGCTTGCTAAACTTAGTTAGCTAGAAAGTCCAAATGTATGGCTAGCTTTACTTTAAACCTACATTCACAAATACAAGCATTACAGTTATTCTCGAAGACTTTCAATTGCAAATTAACTGTAAAACAAAAACAGTTTTGTCAATTTCACCTCCTTCTTTAGAAGGGCCTTCGCTGCAGCACTTCGCACTCGCCATCGTAAGAATCTGTTTTCAGCGGGTACGGCTACCGGATAGGACAAAATACCTCTGCAGCAGCGCAAAAAAACAACAACCTATCTCTTCCTGTTCTTCTGCTTACGAACACCATTCGACGGGAGGAGAAATAACGCTATCTAGCGTACAGACTGAGTAAACGACCCTAAATAATTAGGCTTGTCACTACTTGTCTACATTGGCTAGATGACACAACCCCCCAAAGTAAAGGTTTTAGGTTAAAAAAACTGAAATATGGGCGATAGGTTGGATGAAAGCAAAAAAAAAATCTATCTATCTATCTATCTATCTATCTATCTATCTATCTATCTATCTATCTATCTATCTATCTATCTATCTATCTATCTATCTATCTATCTATCTATCCTGCTTTTTTAATTTTTAAGTGGTTAATAAAATGTTGACACAATAAAGACAGATTGAAAACAACATTGAAAACAAAGGAAGAAATATGTCAATGTTTTTAAATAATTTTTACTCAATGTTTTTCATGTTTGTATTTATTTATTATGGGCCTATTCATTTTTCCCCCATTTATTATTTGTATTTATTTTTAAATGATTAATTAAGTTATTAATTTTTTTTGTAAATGGAGCATACAGTATTTCATATTGTTTCGGTGAAAAGTGTTTGCACATAGTTTGAACATAATTAAATTCCATTTAAATAATCAACATTTTGGTTACACTTTACAATGAGATCCCATTAATTAGCATCAGTTTATGCACTAACCTAAATCAACTCACACTGAGCAACATTTGTTTATTTTCTTGTTTCTTGTAATTATTTATTCATTTTTCTTAACATTAGTTAACACAAATACAACTTTTTGCTAGTTCATGTATTAAATATGAACTTTTGACTTTAATAATGCATTAATAAATGCTGAAATTAACTGCATATGCAACTCAGATTCTCTATATATTAATGTCCAGCTGTATTCATTTATAAAAAATATTAATGTGTTGCTGTACATTTCCTTACACAACTTATCAGCATATTTGACCTCCAACATAAGGTAAGCACAATCATTTTAAAGATACACATGTATCAGCATTTTATGTTTATTTTTGGACTTTTGTCCTGCAAATGATGTAAGCTGATTTTAAAGGGGTCATATGATGCGATTTCATTTTTTCCTTTCTCTTTGGAGTGTTATAAGCTCTTGGTGCATAAAGAAGATCTGTAAATTTGCAAAGACTAAAGTCTCAAATCCAAAGAGATATTCTTTATAAATTCTTTATAAGAGTTAACCACACCTACCTAAAACGGCTCGTTCGAACACGCCCCCACATATCTACCTCACTATGTGGGAAGATTTGCATAAAGCCACCCAAATGTTCACGCAAAGAAAGAAGGCGTAACTTTTATTCTCGCAGTAGTATTGTTGCCGCTGCCGCCATTAGGATAGCTGGCCAATCACAGCACATCTCGCTTTTTCAGACCGATGAGCTTTGTAAAAATCTACGCATTTCAAAAAGGCGGGGCATAGAGGAGAAACAATAATGTACAGTATGTGGAAACTAATGTGTTTTTTAAACTTTAAACCGCATAAACACATTTCATTACACCAAATACACAAAATAATGTTCTTTTTAGCAGCATCATTTGACCCCTTTAAGCTTGCATCACCCATATAGTTGTCTCTTATGTAGTATCTTACCAGATACTTTTGTGTTTCATGTTACGACCAAATTCATTAGTGTACAAAAGAACAACTCTGTGTACTTTTGGAAAACATTTATTGTGAAATGACTGTGTGAAAATTGGGATGGGGAAACTGGCAGCCTGGCCACAGCAATGTCACGTGCCTTTAACACACAGCTAGCGGTGCTGTTGTAACCCTGGATGGGTGGAGAAAGAAGAAACCAACCCTCACTTCATGAGTGGCCTTTTCTTTCTTCCCCGGTATCCATCCGACTGTGGACGGCCGCCCAGGGCAGAACAAGAAGGCGAGGAGGGTCAACTTCATGAAAGGATGATGTAACTTCCAAAAAAAAAAAGTGGGCGAGAGGGTAGAAAACAAATAAAGGGGAAAAAACTGAATGGTTTAGAAGTGACATCCCATAGTCCTTTTTATTGATTGGTCTTCAAAACAGAATGGATGTCCTGACACCATGGGGTCTGCAGATATAGTTCAGCCTTCTTCCCCACTCTCTCAGCGGACAGCCTCTTATAAGGACAGGACGTGCTTGACAAAAGCTGTAAGAGGAGAAGCAGACACGCATAAGGAATGATCATCCCTACTGGCTCGCCATACAAGGCCTGAGGTGGCTGCTAAAAATAATGGACGGGATGATTCAGTGACAGGTGAGCTTATTATATCATTTTAATTAGTGCCGATAAGTCACTGTTATGCAATGTGTCCTAAAAGAAGCTAGAAGGGTTCAATCGGAGCATACCCTCATAGTGGACACTGCCGTTCTCATCCTCCTGTCCCTGCATGAGAGACTCGATCTCGGGCTCGGACATCTTCTCACCTGTTGGTGCCATGAAATGTATTGGTTAGGAATAATTTATTTCCAATACTTTTTGCTTAATAAAAAGTACTGCAGTACTATATGCTATTTTGGACATGCACCATGGTCATGCCAGAGTACCTATCTATATAAATATGGTGATAATCATATATAAATATGGTTATAATTCAGTATTGTTAATAAAAATCATATATTCATCATTCATAACTATAATCAATCAATAATTTATTTAAATAAATAAATAAATGCATTATGTATTTTATAAATTACAAATATATTTTGGCCATGTATCATGGTAGTGCCATACTATTTTTTAAAGAAATCAATCATTTTATTTAGCAAGGACACATTCATTTCATAGATAGACAGATAATGTTACAAAAGATTTTCAAATAAATGCTGTTCTTTTGAACTCACTGAACTTGAATCAAACAATCCTGAAAAATGCATCATGGTTTCCACAAAAATATTAAGCAGCACAACTGTTTTCAACACTGATAATAATAAGAAATCAGCATATTAGAATGATTTTTGAAGAATCATGTGATGCTATAGACTGGAGTAACAATGCTGATATTTCAGATTTACATCACAGCAATAAATTACATTTTAAAATACATAATGAATCAATATAATTACATAAAAAATTTAAATATATACAAATATTTCATCATTTAAATTGTATTTTTAATTAGATAAAAGCAGCCTTTTTGAGCATAAGTGACTTCTTTAAAAAAAATAGTAAATCACAATACTATGATATTACCATTTGATCACTGTGCCAAGATATAATCATTTGTTTTGTAAGCAGAGTATATTATGCAATTTACTTTCCCATGCATGGTGTGAACTACATAATAATTTCATCTTCACTCACCCAATGTTGAGAGCACAATGCGCAGCTCAGCGCCCATCACTGTGCCGTTGCCCTCTTTGTCAAAGACGCGCAGACCCTCAACGTAGTCATCATAGGTACCCTTCTGGATGGCGTCAACGGTCTTCAGCATTGCCAGGAAACCATCAAAGTCAAGTCTTTTGTTGGCCATATCTGTGTGCATATAGTTCCACATATACATCACAAATCAGTAAGGGTTTGTAAAGCATTTAGAATTACGCCTGTTCCTTTTTAATATAAAATAAATATCTTACCATCAGCAGATGGGTCACCCAGGATTTTCTTCACGTCCTTGTTGGTGGGGTTCTGTCCCAGGGCACGCATGATGTCAGCAACCTGGTTGTAGGCAACCTTGCTGTCACCAACTCTGTCGAAGAGACCAAAGGCTTCTTTGAAGTCTGTAACAGAAGGACAACAGAAGGTTATCTGGAAGTAGATTTTAAGGGTGGATCATAATGTCATCATTTGAACTAATGTACAAAATAGAAATGCATAAAACAGCAATTTATCTCACAATATAGCACCAGACAAAAATGAATTACAAATTTTATTTTTATTTTATTATTTTACAACAGTTTAGGGACATCATTACTTTAAAATTAGGTAAAGTCGAGGAAACTTAGTATCTTAGCAGTGCCTCCTCTTCCACATCTCTCCTTTGCCAACTGTACATGCAGCAGAGGAGAAAGGAAGCCAATTTAAAAAGAGCGTAGCAACTGCATTTCCATGGGCCGTGAGGGAGACCAAGTTGAAAGTGATCTGCTGACAGAAAAATAGCATCCTATGACTTCTGTTCTCCAGCAGCTGTGCACGAAGGTGGCACTTAATGCGTGACGTGACAGGCGATACCCTCAGAGAAAGTAGCCTTTGCCATACATGGTTACGGTGCTTTACGACTGACCCAAGTCAAATACAACAATGCTGACAGCAGTGGCGGCTCGTTGGGGGAGGCAGGGGAGGCACAGCCTCCCCATAATTATGAGGTGAAAATGGGAGGAGGACGATTTAATGTTAATAAAATTCACAATTAATTTCAGTTCATGTCTCAGAATGTATATTTTTTGTTTGTAATTTCACAGTTGTAATACCATAACGTGAAAGCGCTGATTTTCTATCACAAATGTGCCGAATCTGCTGATGTAATTACAACCGCTAATGATAGAGAAGGGTAGGGGGAGACCGGGGGAGCGCGGAGCTCTCGTGCCTCCGTTGGTAAAAAAAATTAGCCAATCACCATCGTATTCACTTCCAGCACTGAGGAGTGTTGAGAAAAGAACCCTCATAGGGGAGGCTAGCCTCCCTTCTGATCATTTCCAACATCCACATTACATTGGTAATAATAAGTACTATAGTCATACAACCATTTCCAAATCATAATAAACTCTGATGTGCGAAGACTCACCCTCAATCTGGTCAGCAGAGAATTCTCCAGCCTGCCAGAAAGACAACAATGGATCAATCCCACTGGCAAACCTGCCAACATCTCACAACACACACTATAGTCTGATGTAAGGAATTATTTTAAAACACAGTAGGTAACATAAGCCCTTTTTTGGACATGAGCAAAACAACAGCTTGGAAAGTGCACATATATCCAGCAGGGGAACAAACCAGCTGCATGATTTTCTCTTTAACAGTGACAAACAAACTGGGGTTCTTTATATGACACCGCTGTGTCTTGCCCCACCAAAGTTAATTTGAGAACCGAAGAAAGGTGTCCTACTTCATTTGAGTGGGCTTATTGTCAGTTTTTGAGCCAGACGAACATGAAAAAGGTACAATAAACTAGCAAGAGTAATCCAAGTACACACCATGATGGAGTTTTGGGGTGCAGGAGCGGAGGGGCAGAAGTCAAGAAGTCCTAGGAAAGTGGTCCTGAGCCAACGAGCAGCTCCTTCTTATTTATGCCATGCTAATGATGTCACTGGGCGGATCCTGCGATGCCGTGGAACTTCTTTAACTTTCTTAGGTCAAGCTGGAAGGAATGCTGCTGCTTTATCCAATGTACTTGCGCGGCTGTATTTTTAGACTATGCTCCAGGCTGCTCCAAGACCCCTTGGCTTCGATCAGCACTTTCATTTGATGTATTGTGTCTTTATTTACATAATTTCTGAATATTTTTTATCCTTAGTCAGGGATGATTGAATGTAAATCATGTTATGCCGACACAACATCTCAGGAAGGCTTTTGATTAAAATGTTGATATTTTTAACTTGCATATGGAAGTCTCGGCCACTTATGGCTAGATGGGAAGCTGGGGAAAACAGTCCTTAAAGCTTATTTTCACAGCATGAATGCATTTGCATTTTGGCCGCATTTCTTTCTCAAAATATATGACATTGTCCATGTTAAAAATAGTGTTTTTATTAAAACAAGGCTTAATAAAATGCAATTTTTTTCTTTACTTTTTGAAACTGATCGGCTGTAGACTAATGAAGTGCATGCGCTCAGATCAGTGAGGCCTATCTAATTGAAAGGAAACAAGTTAACAAAAAGATTGAATCCAATAATATAGAATAATAATGAGAGATTTTTTTGTAAGTCGATCATTTTTTACTGGAAACACCACAAGTGTAAAAAGGTGGGGAAAATCCTCAAAAGGTACAAAAATTCACTCTTTTTTGGAAAGTTGTTATACCTTGTGTGGGCAAATCAGTAACTTTTAGGCCAGTGACAAATAACATTAACTAGCATTTTCAGGAAAAGAAAATCCTCTCTGGGTCAAAGTGACCAGAACACAACATGAGGGTTAAATAACACATTACAAATAGTGCTACTCACTATGGAAATGTCCTGGTGAAACAGCTACAACTAACCAGTGCAGTTAGCAGATCAGTCATTACAGTGTTGCTCTGTGTTTTTCATTAGAGTTATGTTGTCAACACTTTTCAGCCGGGATTGTAGCACCACAGTGCATGCATTACAGTCTTTCTTGTGACAAGCTCCTTAACATTTTTGCTAATCCTCATCCTCATCCTCATCTTTATTTCATTCTATACTTTCACATGTGATATGCTGTGCTTATGCTGCAATGTTTCCTCCGAAGACACATAACACACTACAGAGCGATCATATGGTTTTAGAAGATGTGTTGTGCATAATTTGGGCTGTACATGGACTACATTTAGTTATATAAATGAACAGCTAAATAAATGAATCATTATCCACACACCATCTTATGCAACACAAGGCATTGATGAGGCAATTGATGAGGCTGCCTTGGCCCAAACTTTTTGAAAACACCATTAACAATAAAACACTTTTTAAAAAGTGGTAAGAGCAAAGAGCAGAAAAAAAGAGTAGAATTAAAATAAAAGTTGGAATATTTTGTTCAAAAACATGCATAATGTTCAAAAGGACATACAAAGATTTTTATTAATTTATTTATTTTTAAGAAGTCTTGTAAGGCTGCATTTATTTAATCAAAATACAACAATTAATCAGTAATATTGTAAAATATTATTAGAATTTAAAACACCTGTTTTCTATTTTAATACATTTTAAAATGTCATTTATTTATGTAATGCAAAGCTGAATTTTCCGCATCACTACTCCAGTCTTCAGTGTCACATGATCCTTTAGAAATCATTCACGCTCATTTGCTGCCCAAGAAACATTTCTTATTATCAATTATCAATATTTTGTGGAAACCATGAGATTTTTGTTTATTAGGATACTTTGAAAAAATAACACTTCTTTCAAAACAACAGCATTAATTTGAAATAGAACTTTTTGAAAAATGAAAAGTGAAAAGTGAAAGTGACGTGACATGTATGGTGACCCATACTTGGAATTAGTGCTCTGCATTTAACCCATCCAAAGTGCGCGCACACACACAGCAGTGAACACACACACACACCGTGAACACACACCCGGAGCAGTGGGCCGCCTTTTTGCTGCGGCGTCCGGGGAGCAGTTGGGGGTTCAGTGCCTTGCTCAAGGGCACCTCAGTCGTGGTATTGAAGGTGGGAGAGAGCGCTGTTTCACTCCCCCCACCTATGGGTTACGGGTCCGACTCTCTAACATTAGGCCACGACTTCCCCATTGTAACAACATAAAAGTCTTTACCATCACTTTTGATCAATTTAATGTGCCGTTCCTGAATAAAAGTGTTAATTGAAATAAATAAATGAATAAATCTTAATAACCTTAAAATTTTGAACAACACTCACAATCATTTTTGCAATCTGGCCCATATCATAATAGTGCAGGATTTTTTTTTTGTATTATCTGTCCTTCAGTCAAGTACATGTGTTACTACAAACTAGCAGCCAACGCAGAGACATTCCAGTCCTGCCCTGAGACCTTGACTCTTCCATCTGAATGCTGCAGAAGCCATGGAGCTGAAGACCTTGTCCCTGGGCACAAGAGCTCTATATTTAGCCGTTCTTTTAGGAGGTGTAGAGTTTCTCTGAGAAGGTCAGTAGCACCTCAAGGGTGGTTGGCAAGTCTTAGCCCTTTACACCCCCAATTCCAACCGAGTGAGCAAACTCCAGATCATAAAGCAGCTGCTCAGGTTACACTGCTCTCTTCTGTCATGGGATCAGTCCCTCAGATCTCTGGGACTGCCAGTGCAATAACACCCCACATACAGCGAGACTGATCTCAGATCAGCTAGAAGCAACACCGAAGAGACCAGCATTTAAAAAAAGCTGTTGTAAAGGCCAAGCATTGTCCATCAGCCCTTGAGAAAGTATGAGCCTTATTTGGATTTGCATGAGGGTATCAAGTGAGAGTAAATGACTCTTTAACTCACTCATCTTTACATGTGAAATATATAGTGGGTTCCAAAAGACAGAGAGCACTTGTGAAAATGCTTCTAAGTTGCATTTTTAACTCCAATATATTTTCACATTTTTAGCAATTTTAGTGAAAACGTAATTGAGAAATTAACATTAAAATTAAAATATACTCTTTTTGATTTATTAAGCTCGAGTTGTATGCACAAAAGCTGATGATTGGACATGAAGGTCCAACATGGAAAATACAAAGTTTAAAACCAATGTTTTAAGGCTGAACAATTCTTGAAAATTGGCAAAGCGATCCTTTTAATCAATTGAAACAAACAAATGAGGCAATTCTGCATCACTCTAGTGGGATGCCCCATTTGTGAGCAGCGTTTTATTTCCTCCTTGACTTTTTTATTTTGTGATGTCAGTGATACAGAATTGATAAAAGTAAATGGGGGCTTAGAAATACTTTCTTTGAATGTGTTGAAGGGTTTTTGCTTGTCATACGCAGCTTCTCAAAGGTTTGGGCTCAGTAAATTGCTTTTGAAAGATGTCTCTTAAGCTCACCAAGGCTGCATTTCTTTGATCAAACATACATTAAAACATTGATTAATGTGAAATAGTATTGCAATTTAAAAGAACCGTTTTCTATTTTTAAATTGTATTTATTCCTGTGATAGCAAAGGTAAATATTCAGCAGCCATTACTCCAGTTTTCAGAGTCACACGATCCTTCAGAAATCAGAAGAGATCCGTGCGCAGCTTATTTTTGTGGAATACACATTAAGGATTTTTTTTTTTACTAATAGAATGTTTTGATTAATAGAACAGAGCAGCATTTATTTTAAAATGAATTTTTTTCCCCCTGTAACAAACAATATGTTTTTACTGTTAATTTTGATTGAACTAATCTTTGCTGAATAAAAATAAGATTTTTTTTTTCTTAAAAACAAAACTACTTCATATAGAAAATTGAAAGCTTAACTCTTATTATTCATTATGTCATAATGTATACATAATAAACAAGGACCTCTAGATTGAGAACCGAATTATGCTAGTCTATATTTTGGTCTGTGGATCTGACCTCCTTTCATTGCTCAGTTTGAAATAAAACAAGGCTCACATGCAGTTATAGAAAGTATAGCTAAATGAATAGATCACAACTTCCCAAAGTACCAAATCATATTCAATCAGAGATTTATAGCTCCATCTAGAGGAAGAAAGGTGTGGTAGTCACCTCCAGAAAACTTGACATTGTTAATTAATGTGATAAGAGAATGTAAACAGACCACCTATCAGATATAACATCCTGTTTTTCTTATTTTTATTGTTGTGCAAATGAAAATGTACAAATGATGATGAAAGACAAATGAAAATGCTAAAAGATTGTTCCACTACCAAAAAAAATAAAAAAATCATTTTGGCAGCACATCCTCTGATATGACTACTATTATTATCAAGAGAGAAAAAAGGGAAAAATACATTACTAATACAGAAGGCAAAGCATTACTCTTACAGAAAGCATATCAACACTGTATTTTTAGTGCTACCTTAAAGCTGTAGTTCTTGTGTAATTAATTAACTCTACTTAATTCAAAAAGATGTTAAATTTACCTTGCTGTCATGTCAGAATATATCCTCACAAATACATTGAAATAGTTTATCTTTAATGAGTCATATTAATTAAAATGATACAAACAAACACGTAACGTAACAGCAGCTTCCCTTAATCTATACAGTTAGCCTAGATTCCCATCCACTTTCCATTAATGGGAAAATAATATCTCCTACATACTGTTCTCCACATGTACAGCACCTCTCAAAAGACTTAGTGTGAATTGTGACAGATCAGCGGCATACAGACGCACATGCAGAGTGAGACAGTACTATTCCACCATTAGAGGACGAGTTCTTCTGGCTCGAGGAAGCTTAAGCGTAAAGGCTCAGTCGTCTGGAACAGTCTGGAACGAGGAAATTTGACGTTAACAAGGGTTTTATTTGCATAATAATGTCTGGACAGTTAAACATTCAAAAGTAGAGGTGTAGTTACCTTTACACCTCAAAAGCAGGGAACTTGGCTCTAGTTGGTTGCAGCAAGTCAGCCAGGAAATAAATTGTGCCTGCCATCCCTTCATGCATGAGAAAATATGACAAACACGGAGGTATAGTAATATAGTGTTTCTTGAGCAGCAAATCAGCAAATTAGAACGATTTCTGAATGATCATGTGACACTTAGCACTGGAGTAATGATGCTGACAGCTTCACCATCACAGGAATTAATTACATTTATAATATATATAAAAACAGAAAACAGTTCTTGAAAATTGTAAGAATATTACCCAATATTACTGTTTTTACTGTATTTTCGATCAAATAAATGCAGCCTTGGTGAGCTTAAGAGGCTTCTTGCATGAACATTAAAAAAAAGACTGACACCAAACTTTTAAACGGTGGTGTACATATGCATGTGTAACATTTACTCTACCTTCAAACAGTGACAACGGTGTATCTGGAGTCCGGCAGCCATGTTTTCCATAATTCATGCACCAGTCTGCAAACTGTAGATGAGAAGACAAAAAGTATGTGCTGTGTGTACATTAATGAGGAAAAAAATTAACTTAAATGATTTTAGCAAATGGCTGCAATATAACAAAGAGTGAAAAATTTAAGGGGGTCTGAATACTTTCCGTACCCACTGTGTGTATAAAAGACCCTCTATAGAACACAACATATATTGTAAGGTTGAGAGGGGTTAGACTCACCATGCAGGCTCTGTAGAGGTGTTTGGGATCCTGGGTGATCTTGTACAGGGCCAGGAAGCCATATGCGTTTCCAGCAGCTCCATGACAGAGGCCGTAGCCTTTCTTCAGCAAACCCCTCTGCCAGATCACCTCCCCACAGTGCAGCGCGTCCTCCAGATACTGCCTCACACCAAACACCTGGAGAGGAAATGTTATGTTTTCTTGAGGCTTCTGCATGTCTGCTCGTGTGTAATGTTGTTTACTCACACTTGATGGCACTGTAATACCAAGAGCTAAAAAGAAGAGTTTCTGCTCGTTAAAAAAACTAAACAAAAAAATAACAAATAAAGAAAATAAATAACATATACAAATAACATGATAATAATAGGACATTTTTTAATTCAGTGAAGGGTTATAATAGTTGACTAATTCTAAAACCATAAAAACACACACAATGTTAACTGAAATTATATATATATATATATATATATAGTAATTATTTTATTTCAGCTAGTTGCCAAGGCAACATTTCTCATTTTCATTTAGTTTACCTTGATTTACTAAGGCAACTAAAACTGAAAAAAAAAGACAAAAAAAAACCCCAGATAAAAATTTGTATCTCAATTATAAAAAAATAACACTAATTCAGAGACACTGAATACTGGCTTAATTCACCCAAAAATGAAAATTAGCCCATAAATTACTCACCCTCAAGTCATCCTAGGTGTACATGACTTCCTTCTTTCAGATGAATCCAGTCGGAGTTATATTAAAAATTGTCTTTGATATTTCAAGCTGTTTAATGCCACTCAGCGGGTGTTACATGCATCCGTCCAAAAGCACTTAATTAAAATGCGCCCATCCATTAAAAAAAAAAAATAAAATAAAAAAATAAAAGTGTCTCACACGGCTCTGGGGGGGTGAACAAAGGCCTTTTGTAGCGAATCGACGCGTTTTTGTAAGAAAAATATCCATATTCAAAACGTAATAATCACTTTAATGTAGCTTGCGCTCACTGTTGTAAGCAGAAGCAGTTCCGGGGGAATGACCTCTGAGGTCAGCTTTGCGCATGCACCGCTCAGAAGTGACGCACACGGAAGTGCAGGGGAGAGATCAAAACAAAACAACGGTCACTTAGAAGTAGGGATGTGCGATATTGACAAAAAATTATATCTCGATATTTTATGGGATTTTATCGATAACGATAATTAGATGATATTTTGATGAGTGTGTTATTGTGCTGGTACCTTAAGGACTGCCGAAGACAGCTCACTCCTAATGTTTTTAATATTCTTAATATTCTGTGTGGTGGTCAGTTCATACTGATAGAAATTCATCTTTTCCAATAAGTTTTAACAGATTTTTGCATTTTATGGGCATTTTTACCTTTATAAAGCCATTTTTTCTTAAAGTGTCCATTATCTTTTGAGTCAAATTCTTACATATAATCAGGGAATTAGAATAATAAGACATTTGTTACCAAGCAACTTAAATCAACACAGAAGCTGCATCTGAAGTGGCATTTAGATGTATTCAATGTCACATTTGTAATCGTGGTAATTTACATGAAAAAGAAAAAAGAAAAAGCCAAAATTTGAAATTAAAACCGTGGCAGCAAATCACTGTTAATAAGTGAGTCATTGCGATTGAACCGAATCATTTAAACGGCTGATTCATTCAAGAACGAAACACCGTCATGTTGCTCAGACTCAGACTAGAGCAAAAACAAGCAATATGGCGTCTAAAACATAGGTCTCTTAATGAACTTATTGTTTCATGAATTCAATGTCACATTTGTAATCATGGTAATTTTTGGAGAAAAACGGCACGCTTCGTGTGAAATTTAATAACTATATGAAGTGGTATAAATATATCATCTGCCCGGAACTGCTTCCGTGTACAACAGTGAGCGCAAGCTCTTTTTTTTATGGATGGGTGCTTTTTATTTAACTTATTTTGGAATGAAACACTGCAACACCCGCTGAGTGCCATGAAACAGCTTGAAAGATCAAAGACAATTTTTTTATATAACTCTGACTGGATTCGTCTGAAAGAAGAAAGTCATATACACTTAGGATGACTTGAGGGGG
>NW_015505204.1:5178087-5197094 GCF_001515645.1 Sinocyclocheilus grahami
TTTACGCTTTGGGGGAGTTGGGGGGGGGGGGGGGAGTAATTTATGGGCTAATTTTTCATTTTTGGGTGAACTAACCCTTTAAGGGCTCATGGAAATTCAGCTTTGTCATCACAGGAATTAATTACATTTTTAAATATATAAAATAGAAAACAGTTAAAAATTGTAATAAATGTAATTCACAATATTACTCTTTTTACTTGATTTTTTTAAAAAATCAAATACATGTAGTCTTGGTGAGCATAAGTGTCTTCATTCAAAAACTAAAAATCTTACTGACCCCAAACTTTTGAACAGTAGTGTGCATAGAGATCAATCGATCTCTATCTATTGATATAAACAGACAATTTAAGATGTTATTACGACCTGATGTGCAGATTTGTACCTTAAAAGCCTGTATCAACATGTAGATCACTCCAGGAGAGCCGTGACACCAGTGCACCAGAAGATCCCGAGAATCTCCAACCCACGGTGGGTAATTGCCTGATGGAAACCTTAGCTGACACATGTAGTTCACACTGGGTTTGACTAGATGGTAAACTCGGTCCTCGCCAACCACAAAGCCAGGCTATGGGGGGAAAGATTGCTTGCTTCAGCCACAGTGGTAAAGTTATTTCCCTATATTTGTTGCTTTCTCAATCAATAAGGTATAGTGAGTGATTGAGTTCACCTGCATCAGGTAGTAGTAGATCCCTGCCAGGCCATGAGCGGCACCCACATACTCCTCCTGATACCACTCATACATGAGAGGGGTTTGCTCCTGGATCTTGTTCTTCTGAGACAGATTCTGTCCGGAATCCAGCACTGCATCACAGATCTGAAATAAACGCATGATCAGGTCAAATAGCGAATCAAAGGCAAAACATGTGCTTTCCCAATGCATTTAATTTCCATAAAGTGACATATTTCTAAATATGTATAAAATATTATATATTAAAATGATGTATGGCCTTATTTATATATTAAGGAATGTTAACTGGCCAATATTTAGAAACTGTCAGACATTTATATGTTAACTGTCAATTGTCAGTTCCAAAATATATAACCTCATTCAAAAGTTTGGTGACTGTACATTTTAAATTATTTTTAAAGTAAACAGTAAAAAAATAGTAATATTGCGAAATATTATTACAATTTAAAATGTCTTCTATTTGAATATATTTCAAAATGTAATTTATTCCTGTGATGAAAAGCTAAATTCAGCATCACTACTTTAGTCTTCAGTGTCACATGATCCTTCAGAAATTATTTGAATATGCTGATTTGGTGCTCAAGAAACATTTCTAATTATTATCAATGTAAACTTCAAAAGATTTATTTGAAACTTTTGTATCATTATGTTTTACTATCACTTTTAAATTTGGATACATTGTATTCCTTGCTGAATAGAAGCATTCATTTCTATCAAAAAATATCACTGGCACCAAAGTTTGAATGGTGTATACTAGTCATCTGGCCTGCTTTCTATATTTCATTACCAGTCATTGAAAAAATAAAAATAAAATTTAACAGTAGAAATAATGTATGGCTTAGTTTTTTCCATTGGGATTGGATTATGAAGGTTGGACTACAATATTATCTTTTATTTTTGTATATAAACAAATATTTTGGATATATTATTTTTCTCTGTCTGCATGTTCTTAGTAACATCAGCACATGACAGAAGCAATTTCAGAGACTGAGAAATATATTACATTTTAATGAGAAACTCTTTTTTTTCAATAAGACCAGGGGCATTTAGAAAGGGTAGATTTTGATCATGTTAAGTGCAACATATATTCTTCATCATATGTAACTCATTCTAGTCATGTATCCTGTTACAATACGAGGTCATGTGCTTTTGGTCAGGTCTGAGGCCAAATGAATAGTGACTGACCTGTTGAATGTATTGAATGGGGATCTTCTCCTGCTGAAATTGCTGGTTAATGAAGATGAGGGAGTAAAGGTAGCCCACTCTGCCATAGAGCAGCTCATCAGGAAGCCTGCCATTCCCCTGCACTACTGACTGGTGAAAATGCAACAGCCTGGAAACATTCAAGTAAATAGATCACAATAAGTTCCCATGGGAATGAAACCCTGTCAAAACTGAGAAAGAGAAACAGGAAACAGAAAGTGCTGAGCTGCCCTACAGATCAAGAAATCTTGCACATTTCACCCTCGTTCTGGAATCTTAGTATGAGATTTCTAATGAACACCAGCTCTTGGGAGAATTCCAGCGCAATTTCATTAAAGTAGTTATAAGTCCTAAACAAGCCAGCAATCCAACATAAATTAGATTCAATGTGGACAGCCGACAACAAACACTACATTACGATAGTTGTTCCATAATTTCTATTTTTGGATGAAAAATGATATTTAATTTTCCTACATGATTTAAATAATAATAATAATAATAATAATAATAAATCTAAATTCCCCATAGTAATCAACTTTACATGGGTCAGTGACAAACAGGTAGTTATAAGTCCTAAACAAGCCAGCAATCCAAAATAAATTAGATTCAATGTGGACAGCCGACAACAAACACTACATTACGATAGTTGTTCCATAATTTCTATTTTTGGATGAAAAATGATATTTAATTTTCCTACATGATTTAAATAATAATAATAATAATAATAAATCTAAATTCCCCATAGTAATCAACTTTACATGGGTCAGTGACAAACAGAAGTGTATTTGTGTGTGTATATATAC
This sequence comes from Sinocyclocheilus grahami, assembly GCF_001515645.1. Taxonomy (NCBI): domain Eukaryota; kingdom Metazoa; phylum Chordata; class Actinopteri; order Cypriniformes; family Cyprinidae; genus Sinocyclocheilus; species Sinocyclocheilus grahami. Next base: position 5,180,782 of record NW_015505204.1, read on the forward strand.
AGTATCTCACAGAAGTGAGTACACCCCTCACATATTTGTAAATATTTTATTATATATTTTCATGTGACAACACTGAAGAAATGACACTTTGCTACAATGTGAAGTAGTGAGTGCACAGCTTGTATAACAGTACAAATTTGTGAGTACACCCCTAAGTGAAAATGTCAGTAATCTGTGAGATACTGTGTGTGTATATATATAGGTATTTTTTTTTATTATTATTTTTCTACAGGTCTACAAGGGTCTTCTGACTTTGTCTTGCAGTTTTCTTTTCCTATAAATCTAAAATGGCATTGCCTTGGCATTACAAGTATGACTTTTATTATTATTTAAAACAAATAAATGCTTCACTGCTAATCTTTTTATTATTTGTTTAAAGAATTGTAGTCTTTTAATAAGACATATACTGATTTTAAAAAATTACACACACACACACACGTGCATTTATTAAAAATAACCATTAAATCCTTAAAAATGTATTAAAATCATTGTCCCTCATTTAATATATTTTTGAATAAGCAAAAGATGCATAAAAGTGCTGCACAGGGAGTAAAATCCATATCTCGGTAGAGTCGGTACTCTTTGGGTGTGGGATAGTTCAACTCTTGAAAAACATATCAAACCAAGGCACTTGAAAATTTAAGGGAAAAAAATCCTTTATTTAATCATGACTTAAATATTAAAAGCAAGTACCAAAAGTCCATACACCAACGTGTTGCGGGTAATGAGCCTTCATCAGCGTGTGAACAACAAAAACAGTCGGCTGATGTATGGACATTTGATACTTGCTTTTAATATTTAAGCCATGATTAAATAAAGGCTTATATATATTTTTTTTTCCTTAAATTTTTGAATATCTTTGAATAACTTAGTACCAGACAAAAATTATATAATTCATTTTAATTTGATTATATATTTAGATAAGAGTGATGTCACTGACTCAGCATACAAAAAGATGGAGGTGGAGCAGGGTCAAACAGCATCATACCTGTTCACACACTCCTCAGCCTCATGAGGTTTCTGGAGTCGATGATAGACCACCGCAGCAACAGCCAGCGGCCCTGCATCCCCACACAGGAAGGTCACCCAGCGCTGGGTTAAACTCCTCAGACTGTGGCTGACATAGTCCAGAGCCTTCTGGAGGAAAGAGAAGTCTCCAAAGATGCTGTGGAGATGCAGGTAGAGCAGGGCAATGCCTGCAGTTGGGGGAGGAGGGTCTTAGCAATGCGGGCGAAGTAGTTTTATGACATTCAACCATGAACATAAGTAGTATAAACGTAATAATAATAATTTTTACTGTGCATCCCTTAAAGGGATAGTACACACAAAAATGAAAATTCTGTCATCATTTACTCGCCCAGTATGACTTACTTTCTTTTGCTGAACAAAAAAATAAGATATTTCAAAGAATGTTGGTAAGTAAACAGTTTCATTTCCCAATCACTTCAATTGTATGGACAAAAATACAACGGAAGTCAAAGGGAAATGAAACTGTTTAGTTATCAACATTCTTTAAAATATCTTATTTTTTGTTCATCAAAAGACAGAAAGAAAGAAGAAAGGGTGTGCTATCCCTTTAAGGGATGCACAGTAAAAAAAAATATCATTACTACATTTATACTACTCATGTTCATGTTATCAACATCCTTCAAAATATCTTCTTTTGTGTTCAGCAGAAAGAAAAAAAACATGCATACAGGTTTGAAATGACATGAGGGTGAGTAAATTATGACTATCCCTTTAAGCAAACCCATCTACAGAGGCTGATTTTAATGACGCTTTGCCATACACAGTTTACCAGAATTTGCATTAATTCAGTTTCAACTTTTAATAAACCTATGTGTGCATTCTCACCTGCCCAGCCAGTGTAGCCAGTACAGTCTCTGGGGTCAGCGTTCTTCAGTCCATTCTCCATGACCGCCAGAAGCTCACTGATCTTGCTGCTTATACAGCTGGCAAAATGCTGGGTCAACTGCTCAGAGCAAAAAATTCATAAATAAGATGTGACGATGAATACAAGTATGAAAGCACAATGTAATTCAGTGAAGGTAATGAATGTTTATTATATCCATATACTACGGTACTCCAATAATGTCTAAGCATAGCATATTATTTGTAAACTACAAAAAGGGATCCCATGTCATGTTTTGGAATCACTCACATTTCCCTGCATGTCAAAAAAGTCTTGTGCACATCCAGGCCCAGTGTAATCTGGGTAGGGATTCTTAAAAGCTCGTGGTTCAGACATTTTTCAGAGTGACCTGAAATGAAGCGCACAACACAAGAGGAGATTATAAAGCTGCAGAGAACAGATGCAATACATACTGGTTGTACTTGTTTTTTTTCTCATTTAGGCCATAGGCACATTAGAATATTGTAAGAATATTGTCGTTTGGACTACCACATGCGTTTTCTAACATCTTGGGAATCAGAGGAGCATTTTAATGTTAAATTCGAACATTTGATCATGATAGGTGCGTTCGAATGCTCGAATCTAACGTTCAGGGAATCATTTGAGCACTGAACTGAACATTTTGGGCATTCGTAAGCCTCTCGCATGAATACGCACAGGCCCAATGTCCCGTTACGTTACACACTAGTAAAATGGTGACTATTCTGTCTATACTTAGGTGTTTTATAAATCTGCAAACAATTTATTTGTGAATAATGTTTGGAGAAATTAAGGAACACAAGCCCCGTCCTGCACCGTCTTGCGATAAGATGCTAACTTGTGTCAAATGCACATAATACAAATATATAGCTTATAAATCTGCAGTACGTGTTTCTAGTCAAACGCAAATAATGCTAAATAACTAAAAAAAAAACGTTTATTATTTATAACAAAGAACATACCGCTGTTAGTGCTGCACTTCTCGTCTCATCGCAGGACGGTCTGTTTGTGAACGACTCACTGCCGCCATCTAGTGTTGAGGCGGTTCTTCTTCCGCTTCGTTAGTTTTCTTCTTCTTCTTCTTTCTTTTACTGGCAACCACACTTAATAGTGCATTACTGCCATCATCAGGTAGCTTGGATCAGAAACATTTCCTCTACATTTTCTAACCCCCCCCCCAATTTAGGATTTTTTTTTAAATTGCAACAAGTGGTAAAACCAAGGTTAAACTTAAAAATGTATTAATAATATATGTTATTTTAACTTATATTATGACTCTGATTCTCAATGCGAATTTAAGAAGAATGGAAAATATTTAAGAATAACAACCGAGACTAGATAAAAAAAAAAAGTTTATCAACACAAACTTTAAGCTGGCTTGAGAAAGGTCTGGACCAGAAAGTTTCAAAAAGTTTAAAAAAAGTTTTAAGTTGGGTGGTTTTAAGTCTGAAATAGTTTGACGTTTAAAGTAAGCTTAAAATTGGAATGTTTTGAAGGCAATACAATCTGTCAGAGATAGATAGACAGATAGATAGATAAGGACCTCAGAGTGATTGCTAGGGTATTCTAGGTGGTTGCAATGGTACTTGAAATGGTTGCTATGACGGTTGCTAGGCTAACTGTGGTGGTTGGTAGGGTGTTGCTAAGCGGTTGCTAGGGTACTTGGGGTGGTTGCTAAGGCGGTTGCCAGGGTACCTGGGGCGGTTGCTAGGGAGTAGCTATACGGTTGCTAAGGTACCTGGGGTGGTTGCTATGGTGTTGCTATCTGGTTGCTAGGGTACCCGGAGTGGTTGCTAGGGTGTTGCTATGTGGTTGCTAGGGTACTGAGGGTGGTTGCTAGGTTGATTTGGCTAGTTGCTAGAGTGTTGCTATAAAGATAGATAGATAGATAGATAGATAGATAGATAGATAGATAGATAGATAGATAGATAGATAGATAGATAGATAGATAGAATTTTTACAGCTGGAGTTTGAATAGTCTTGGCTCATTTGAACATTCCGTCAATGTAAGTCTATGGAATTTTTATGATTTTTAATCTTCATTTGAAAATCGTAAGTCTGATCAGTTAGAAAAGATATAGCAACTCGAGTCAGATCAGTCTGAAGATCTGGGCTGAGTTTGGAGTTTGTAGAGTTAAAGCTCTAGGAGGAGTTAGAGTCAGAAATGTTAGTCTCAGAAGAATAATAATAACTGTAAGTTTAAGTTGGATTTCAGTATTGTTGCCATAGCGATGAAGCTCTGATAGACTGATGTTCAGTAATGCATCTGACTCAAGAAAACATATGCATGTTTCATGTTATCCAAACTTTCTATGACCTTTCCAGTTCTTTGATTTTTAAAACTCATTGAATACATCTAAATAATTGTTAGTGTTTGAATGTCTCAAATACGGCAGCCCCCCCCAAAAAAAAAAATCAGATGTGAATGCAACCTTAAAGAGAAAATTTTGCACACCTTTTTTTTTTTTTACTGTTTTGCATTATTACACATTATTTTTCCTATTTAATAGTGTAAAGCTGCTTTGACACAATCTGTATTGTTAAAAGCGCTATACAAATAAAGGTGACGTGTCTTTCTGTCAATAAGAAGCTTTAGATGTGGAATATCCTCAGTGCTTTTACTTGACAGGTCACTTGATCATTAAATGATGGCGAAGCATATAGAGCTGACAATAAACAATGTTTTCCATCATGCATGCAGCATGATTTTTACAATGTTTATATTTTTCTACTGCAAAATCTCCATGTGGTCCTTTAATGTAATGTGATCCACTTTTTCTTAATTAACCTGTAGGAACGAGAAAAGAACAAGTGAGATCTGTTAAATATCTCAATTACATAACTTTTATATTGCTAGTAATATTTCAAAATGAACATTTACTGGACTGAAGCAACTTAGGTTTACTTTACTAGCCATACATAATTTTTTTGAAAAATCATGTTAAAATGTGAGAATCATATATGATCATTGTGAGGAATGTATTTTTTCCATCTCCCAATCATCATTGTATTGCATTCCATTATATGCTTTGCCCCTACAATAAAAAAAAAAAACTACAGAGCTTTGATCATAAAACTAAGCATTTAAATATCATAAGTGACAACTGATATTTATATGCATTTTATGTAATTAGTCTGCTATTTTATTATATTATTATTATTAAAGTTTGGGCCTTTGAATAAAATGCATGCTTTTTCCCTCTTCTCCTATCATACTATAGAACCCATAAAAGTCAAATATGAAAACCAACAAAAACCCATGCAATTTTTAAATCTTTGCCTAAAAGTACAATATGATAAAAATTTGATTTTTTGGACTATAACTTCATAACCGTCGTTCTCATAAGCTATAAAGAGCAACATCTGAGCAACAACATTTACTTCTGGGCAATCAAGTATATACTAAGTATATGAGCAGCATAAGTACAAAAAACTCACAATATTGTCACCGACAATGTCACGCGACCGGCGCATTACATGGGCAAAGGCACTAGAGAGCTTTCCCGATGTGCTCAATCCTCAACATCCAAACCTCCACCAAATTGAGTTATGAAAATTTGATCAGAACGTTAATACAAAAATGGCCCAGTACAGTCCACTCCCACCACTGCCAACAATGTGGATAATCAGTCTGCCACTCTCCTACTTAATAGAAGCATGGCAGGAACTCAGTCTGAATACTGATCTCTTCTCTATTCTTTACTAACCCTCAAAGGACAAAGTTCAGCCCCGTTCTTTGTGCGTAACGACCTACAATACGGCACGTGGGTTTAACAAAGAATAGTTTAGTTATGTTTGTGATTACGGTGTCGTTGTTTGAGCTTGTGGGTGGTCATTATGCTTGAATATGTACAGGATGATTACTGTTGGTGTCATTGGCTAACTTCAGCACTGTGAATGACTATGCTGTATGGAATTTGTAGTCTGAACAATGGCTTTTCTCTGGTGGCAATCACCTGAATAATTACTGTGCAGTTTGGGAACAATGGCTAGATCTAAGAGGTAATTGCACAGGTATATAATCCCTGTCTCTCACCACTCAGAAAAGTTTTAAATATCCAATAGACGCACTTGGAGATGAATATTAAGTGTTTTGAAAAGCCCTAAGTGTGTGTCCCTTCAAACAAAGGATTTGGATTTGAGAGCTAGACATGAATTACATTAAGAGGATGAAAATCTGACTTTTCTCCAGTGTATGTCCACTTGGTTGTTAAGTGAGTGGAATTACAAATCATTCTGAATACAGTTATAATTTTTTTTTTTTTTAAAGAACAAAGACAATTCTAAGATTGTTATAAGACAAATCAAAGATCTTTTGAGATGATTATGATTACGACCGGTCATTAAACTTTTCACATTTGAATTTTAATTCTCAATTTTAATCATTTCACCTGTATAAAATATAAAATATTCCATTGCAAAACAATCAGCCTGACAAACTCTACTTATTACAGTAAATTTCACTACAGTTCATAATTGTGAGGCAAGATGACGCATCTGCATTTTTGGAATTGAAATAAAGCAAAAATAAAATAAAACATCTTTGGAACACAAATTAAGATATTTTTTATGAAATTCGAGAGCTTTCTGACCCTCCATAGATAGCAACGCAACTGAAATGTTCCCAGGCACAGAAATGTAGTAAGGACATCGTTAAAACTGTCCATGTGACATCAGTGGTTCAACCGTAATTTTTCAAAGCTACGAGAATTTTTTTGTGTGCAAAGAAAACAAAAATAACGAGTAAAGGCCTTTCCACACTGAGCGCGAAAAAGCGAAACGAATATCGGATGCGATGACGTGCTGGAATAAAACAAGATTCCTATGGATGCTTCCACATAGACCGTGAACATTCGTGCACCGAAAATGCGAATGTTTCTTCTTTTTTTAAAACCAGTCAGACGAATCTTTTCAGTTTCGCAAAGCGAAAACACGGGCCGTCCAATAAGATTTGAGCATTACATCATGTGCCCGGAGCAGCTACTGTTGTACAAAAAGGCAAGAGTGGTGGCGCTGTTTCGAAACCCAGTTTAAACTACTGTAACACAGAAGAAGAGTATCCAGAGAGAGAAGAGAGTGGATGAGGAGTTTTTGTTATCTTTGGTATCTGAGAACAGGTTTATTCTCACAAGTTCTCAATATAATTTCTATTAATTATCCACTGAATTATGTGATCTGGAGTGTCCCTTTTCTTCCACGTGCGCGAGTGTTATGAGTCAGAGCGCATTCACTCTATATCTTCCATATTAATAAAATCGATATCAAAAATAAAGGTTTTTACTAGTACGAATTGTATTTCTGATATGTGAAATTGGAATTTCAACTAGTAAGAAATTAATTCTTGATATCAACAATTGATTTTGAATGGCAGCCTATGGTGACATTTAACTAGTGAAAATACAATTACAGATATCAAGAATTATAGTTTTTACTAGTTGAAAAGTAATTGTTGATATCAAGAATTAACATTGTTACTAGTGGAAATGTAATTGCTGATATCAAAAACAGCAATTGTTACTAGAAGAAATCTAATTCCTGATATCAAGAATTAACATTTTAACTAGTAAAAATGTAATTGTTGATATCAAGAATTCATATCCCGTAAAGGAATAAAAGTAAAAACGGCTTGCCATAGTATTCCGCCATTATCGAGAGTACACGACACATGCGCATGCTTTCCTCTGCATGTAAACAATGCATGTGCACGGTGCTGCTGAAGTAGAACATGTATGCGCTGCACCTTGTTTACAAGCAGAGATATACACACGCTGTACACGCTGCCACAAAATTAGACAAAAATGCCCCTGCACTGTTAAACTAAATCTATTACATCTGACATGAATGAAGTGAAAACAAAAAGAAAAGTGTCAATTAAATTTAGATCTGCACATGTTGTGTCAGATCTTTTTACAAGTTTTTACAGCATTGAGCATTAAAACCAATCACACACAATTGTGTTGAGTTTATGAATGCAATGGCCAATCAGAGGTGTTTAGATTAGTCATGGCTGATGCGCTGACGTTTTGTTCAGTGTGCACGCTCACTGACTGAATTCTGCACTCTCAAGAATTCTCTTGTCATAAACAACAAAGCGCAGACGTACGTGCAATTTCACACTGTAGACAGCTTCATTGCTTAAAACTAGAGTTTTTTGAAAGTGTTTAAACTGGCCCTAGACTGAGTCAGTGATAATTTTCTTTGATAATGTAAATTTTTTTGCTCGCTTTGTGTATTTAATTATTCGTTGTCTGAACAACTATGGAAATTAAATCATTATAATTAGTATAATTGGTATTAAAATAGGCCTTTTTTTATTTGATTAAATATATTTTATGACATGGCACCCATATCTGTTACTTGCCCAAAAAGATGGGTTTATGGCATGCATAGTTAATAAATTACACTACAAGACCACTTTTAAACATACCCTGATACATCCCATTCAGGGATCCTGAAATCTGGCCCACAAGATCCACTTTCCTGCAGAGTTTAGCTCTAACCCTAATCAAACACACCTGAGCAGGCTAATCAATGTCTTCAGGATCATTAGAAAATCACAGGTAGGTGAGTTTGATCAGGGTTGGAGCTAAACTCTGCAGCGCATTGGCCCTCCAGGGCAAGATTTGAGGAACCCTGCCCTAGTGGGTAATACCTACCCCTTACAATAATGCAAAAACAGTAATTATTGTTGTACAGTGTGACAAAAATTACGTAATATTGATGTGCGCATGCCCAGTAGCCGCAGCTGTAACCCCCTTCTAGCCTTAATCAACTTCCGTGATCTGATCTGATCAGATACCATTCCCAGCTCTGGATGCCGTATCGTAGCAGGCCTATAGGTGACAGTATTGCCATAAGCATCGTATCAGATCCCGCCTCTGCCAGCGCAGAACACAAGCTTTATTTGGCCTGACTCGTTTTCTTTGTCTCCCCCAACAAAGTGCCTCCCTCTCTGAAACTACACCTGTGATATCAGTGAGCCACACACCCCTAAACCAGACAGTTTGCGTTCTCATTTACCAGACTGGTATCCACCCTCCCTTTTGAAGTGTCTTTCACTCTCTCTCCCCGTCAATCTGGCCCTAGCCCATGTGCTAACGGTTAGAAAATAGATTGTGTACCATACCTCCCATATTAACAACTTCTGCCCCCCAAAACAAAAAAAGACTCGCTGCTTTCTCGCTACCAGCTCTTGAGACTGCTTAGCCTTCCTAATCAGAGAGCAATGCTAACAGCCTCTGTGGACAAGTCCCTGAATGGACTTAATAAACACACTCCTTATTAAAAAAGAACTTGATTTAATTGCATGGGGGGGCTGAGCCTCCCCGTCTTAGGGTCCCGCTGGGAGAACTCTTAATCAGGGGTAAAGCCATCCTTATTGTTCCACACCATACACCTGAATCTGAATGCACTGAGAGAAAAGAGAGAGAGGGAAAACAGATAAAGAAAACAAGTGGATGGAAGCCCCAGTGAAGGAGAATGAGAGATGATGTGAGCAAAGGACATTGTCAGTCAGAGAAGAAAGAGAGAGGGAGCTCTAACTTATCCACAAACTTCCAAACGAACGAATGAATGAATGAATGAATAAACAAATAAACAAGCAAGCTTTGGTCTAAAACAAAGATTGGTAAATGTTAAGATGGAGAATTTATAGAATAAAAATATATTTTGAATAATAACTATAATATGACAGATTTTTAAAGCATAGTTTTAAATGAATGTATGGGCACAAAAAAAGATTAGTTAATGTTTAGATGCAGAATTTTAAAGTAGAATATAAATATGTTACTGTTTTTAGATAAATACATGTTATTGTTTTTGTCATGATTGGGTAGGGATGATATTATGTGGGGTGTTGTTAATGACCAATTCTGATTATTTTATTTATCTATTTGTTTTCTCAACTTTTTGCTGTTATTATGTCTTTTTTATGTGAATAATTGTAAACTTCAATAAACAAAGTACCAAAAAAACAATGAATAAAAAATAATATTTATATGCATATAAAAATGAATACTTTAAAAATATTTTTCATTATGCATATGCATATAAAACAAAATACAATATAAAAAAATATTAAACTTACAAATAACATTGTAGTTGCCATCTCATACAGTATGCAACCTAGAAGTGATAAACCAGTCTGAATTACAAAACGGGCCACCGTTCTTAAACGTGATCTCTTCTGCCCCACTGCTGCGCTCTGTCCAATCTCTCCACTGTGGTTTAAATCATTTGAAGCTCGGTTATAAGCTGACAGTGGATATTTTTCATCATGGCCTGGCAGTTTCATGTGTCACAAGTGCTCAATATGGGCATGGTACAGAAGTATAGAAGACTATTATGAATCCTACTTTGTGAAAGCTAAGCATTTCTCTATCTGGGGACCTGCCAATACTGTCATGTTTTATACTCGGCTCTGAAGTTTATCTGGAACAATGACAGAACATTGATAGATCCGGGTGCATTGTGTTTCAATTCATAGCCAATTTCAATTGTAACTAAAGTTGAACATCACAATTAATGAAATAAAACATCAGCTGTCAGTTCACCTTACAGTTTGATTATAAAGTAACATGAGACACAGTTCTGTGCGATGGTTCGTGTATCAGGTAGCCCAATATGCTTAAAAATGTATTGGTTAAATTTGTATGGAATGTACTCACCCCAAGGAAAACTTTACTGCTCAGAACTCGCTCTTTCATCTTGACAAATCTGAGCTCTGTTTGTGACATTTAAGATCTCTTCTGAAACTCTAGAGGAGACAAATGTGAGATTAGGGCCTTTTTCTCAGGAGAAAAAATGAAAAGCAGTCTGAAGTCTAAAGCAAGATCAATTCCTTAAAATGAGATCTATGCTTATGCTTACATTTCTTTTAGTCATTATGTGGAATTCATGCATATGCATTCATAAGGCAAATATGGAGCACACTCAGGAATACCGCAATGAACCCAAGGTGATTGAGGTTTACTTTTGGAAGAAGTGACTCTTGAACTAATCCAACTTTCCCCTTGTTCTAAAGAAAGTCAGCCTAGTTCAAACACTGAATCGGTGGGATCAGCTCTGAATATTGTTTTGATGTGTTACATCACAGCCTGCATACTAAAGCTTTAAAATCTCTTTTATGCGTGTAAAATTAGTCATCGTCTGTCTTCGAGGGGGAACACTTCACATAGTTATCTGAATCTCTGCAGTAATTGAAAACTATCGGCATGACAAGTATGACAAATGGTTTTAGAATTGTGTTTGCAATCGTCCACAGCACACGAGTTCATTTCTTTGAGGTTTTTGGTCAGCAGGGTAATAATAACAGGTAATGGATTGGACTTGATATTTCATTGCTGCCTATGTCTTATTTAGGTTTCTAAATACTGCAATATTGGCTAAATCGAGTTGACATGTTTACAAGATGCGTACATAATTGGAATAAGATCCAGTTCCGATGCAAATAGGAATATTCTTGTGCAGATAAGTGGTCACTGACCATATTTACATGTCCATACACATTACCAATTAATATTTTGAGCACACATTGATAATCATTGAAAATCAGCGTAATTTCTGAAGGATCATGTGACACTGAAGACTGGAGTAATGATGCTGAAAATTCAGCTTTAGTTTTGTATGATAAGTATATTATCATACAAAACAAATATTTGAAAATGTAATAATATTTCACAATATTACTGTATTTTTTATCAAATATATGCAGCGCAGTTTGAGCATAAGAGACTTTAAACTTTTAACAGGAGTGTTTATGTGTATAATATTCCTATGTAATCAGCATAATCCAAATAAACTAAGGCATGACACATTGTTTTGGCGCTATATATTAGCTTAATGTCTTTACACGACAAACGCATAATCAGAATATGATCATATTTCAAATAATAGAGGAAGAATTATTTCAAATAATAGAGTTTTATGCATATAATATTCCTATGTAATCAGCATAATCCAAATAAATTAAGACATGAGACATTGTTTTGCTGCTATATATTAGCTTAATGTCTTTACATGACAAATGCATAATCAGAATGTGACCATATTTCAAATAATAGAGGAAGAATCTTGCATTAGTATTCTTGGATTGTTGTGGAAGTTTTGAAAGAGACTTTTGAAATCTTTTAAAGTCTTGCTGTCTTGGACTGAATTTCTTCTCCATACAAGTTAAACACGCAAGACACATGCCATGAATATAACTGTAGCATTATTTCCTCGTGAACCCAAGCAGATTTAACTGAAACTCGAGGCTGAGAGGATCTAACGCACAGTGTGAAAGATGACTGTTGCTTCTTTTATTGGCTGCAGGTACTTTACAGACTGCTTTAAATTCCGATGCATAATCAGAATATGATCATATTTCAAATAATAGAGGAAGAATTATTTCAAATAATAGAGTTTTATGCATATAATATTCCTATGTAATCAGCACAATCCAAATAAATTAAGACATGAGACATTGTTTTGCTGCTATATATTAGCTTAATGTCTTTACATGACAAATGCATAATCAGAATGTGACCATATTTCAAATAATAGAGGAAGAATCTTGCATTAGTATTCTTGGATTGTTGTGGAAGTTTTGAAAGAGACGTTTGAAATCTTTTAAAGTCTTGCTGTCTTGGACTGAATTTCTTCTCCATACAAGTTAAACACGCAAGACACATGCCATGAATATAACTGTAGCATTATTTCCTCGTGAACCCAAGCAGATTTAACTGAAACTCGAGGCTGAGAGGATCTAACGCACAGTGTGAAAGATGACTGTTGCTTCTTTTATTGGCTGCAGGTACTTTACAGACTGCTTTAAATTCCGATTAGGCGCCTCTCTGTGTTTCCAGCTACAGTGCTTGATTAATAGCTATATAGCGCTAGTGGTGGGCTTTAAAAACTGATCATTTAGCCCTGCTTATGCTGGGCTGAACGGGCCCTGGTGCATTGCTCAGGCTGTTTATCTGTCTATAGTTGAAAACACAAAAGCACAGAGAATTTCAAGCCACCCAAAATCTCTCAGCGGGATCTTTCTCGTTTCATCAGGCTCATTCGATCTGAGGATTCATCTTTAGACATCATGGCTCCTACATGTTTCTGTGTTGAAATCCCTTTACACAGCATGACAAAAGACTCAAGTGTAGAAAGGTAAGCACACAAGTTTTAAAAATGCCTCACATGTGCTCCGTTCACTAGCAGGAACCAATATTTTGGTAGGCTGCAATGTACTGCCAGTTATTATTTAACCTTATTTTGTCTTTTACTCTCTCATGTAACCAAACTTGAAAGCAATCTATCTATCCCCTTTTCAATAAAACCAGTGCCTTTTCACTGTTGAAGAACCTGCTTTAAGTGGGTGGTGTGTATCTTTCATACTCTGGACATTCTGCGGCCTGGGAGATAATTTTTTTTTTTATTAATGGACGACTTTAACAAAGGTACGTTTCAGCGCTTATTTGAAACCGTCTGAAGCTGTTTGTAGTCACACAGAGAGCATCAACATAAGAGCAAACCCTGAACTCTAACGCTTTAGTCAGTTTGGGTGAGATTTTATTCTGTAAAACAAATATAGCCTTCAGCTGCTGCTTTTCATTTGTCTTTTAAGGTCAAGAATGCATGTTTAAAAGCCAAGTGAATGTGTTTAACATTCAGGAAAACACAGAAATACTTCTCAAGTCTGAAATGATATGTAATTTTTAGAGCTTGCAATGACAATGGCTTATTATGTATTTCTAAGCTAGTTAACATTGTTGTGTAATATTTTTTTTCCTGCTATCACAGACTGTTATTATTTGGGAAAACCGAGGCATGCTTCAATCACATGTTTCTGTGTTGATATCCCTTTACACAGCATGACAAAAGACTCAAGTGTAGAAAGGTAAGCACACAAGTAGTCGCACAGAGAGCATCAACATAAGAGCAAACCCTGAACTCTAACGCTTTAGTCAGTTTGGGTGAGATTTTATTCTGTAAAACAAATATAGCCTTCATATAGCCTTCAGCTGCTGCTTTTCATTTGTCTTTTAAGGTCAAGAATGCATGTTTAAAAGCCAAGTGAATGTGTTTAACATTCAGGAAAACACAGAAATACTTCTCAAGTCTGAAATGATATGTAATTTTTAGAGCTTGCAATGACAATGGCTTATTGTGTATTTCTAAGCTAGTTAACATTGTTGTGTAATATTTTTTTTCCTGCTATCACAGACTGTTATTATTTGGGAAAACCGAGGCATGCTTCAATAGATTTACAAAACGTTTGGGGTTAGTACGATTTTTTTTCTTCTTCTTTTAAGAAGATTTTTTTTCTTTCTTTTTGTAAAAAAAGTAATACTTTTATTCAGCAAGGATAAAATAAATGCTGTCTAAACAAACAAGCAAACAAACAAAGCAAGCTTTGGAGTAAAAATAAATGTATGATAGATAGATAGATAGATAGATAGATAGATAGATAGAGATAGATAGATAGATAGATAGATAGATCTTTTAAACTTATATTAATCAAATAATCTTTGAAAAATTAAAATGTATCACTGTTTCCAGAATGATATTAAGCAGCACAACTGTTTTCAATATTGATGATAATAATAAAAAATGTTTTTGAGCAGCAAATCAGCATATGGATGATTTCTGAAGGATCATTTGACATTGAAACCTGGAGTAATGATGCTGAAAATTCAGCTTTATCATCACAGGAATAAATTAAATGTTAAACTATTTTAAAATAGAAAACAGTTAATTAAAATTGTGATAATATTTCACAATATTACTGATTTTACTGCATTTTTCTGGTACTGTATCAGTCTTGGTAAGCATAAGAGACTTTTTTTTCTTCAAAAAACATAAAAAACTCTTACCAACCCCAACCCTTTGAAAAACATTGCATAAGCTGCCTATCCACTTTATGTAAATTCATAATTAATATTTTAATATACTTTCAATATCTCATATTCCTGGCTTCCATTATTGATAATTGCCGGCCGTCTCTATGGTAAAACTGGCCTTTGGTTCTGTCGTCAGCCTAACTTATATTAATCAAATAATCTTTGAAAAATTAAAATGTATCACTGTTTCCAGAATGATATTAAGCAGCACAACTGTTTTCAATATTGATGATAATAATAAAAAATGTTTTTGAGCAGCAAATCAGCATATGGATGATTTCTGAAGGATCATTTGACATTGAAACCTGGAGTAATGATGCTGAAAATTCAGCTTTATCATCACAGGAATAAATTAAATGTTAAACTATTTTAAAATAGAAAACAGTTAATTAAAATTGTGATAATATTTCACAATATTACTGATTTTACTGCATTTTTCTGGTACTGTATCAGTCTTGGTAAGCATAAGAGACTTTTTTTTCTTCAAAAAACATAAAAAACTCTTACCAACCCCAACCCTTTGAAAAACATTGCATAAGCTGCCTATCCACTTTATGTAAATTCATAATTAATATTTTAATATACTTTCAATATCTCATATTCCTGGCTTCCATTATTGATAATTGCCGGCCATCTCTATGGTAAAACTGGCCTTTGGTTCTGTCGTCAGCCTGATTTTGATTGACTGGACATTCTATATTGATGTGTCTGCTAATAATCAGTAAAACAGCAGGTGGAGAGCTGATGATGGCTGAAAAGTCCGACACACTTGATTACGAACCTCAGCTCACAGCGAGAGTCAAACTTCACACAGAACGTCTCTGCTGTAGTCCTTTCCTGTTAAACTAAGTCTACAAGAACTCGCTGATATAAAGGGAACTCCACTGATTGGTTAGATGGTAACAAGCAGGCACTGGCTCTCAGTTATGTTTACTTTCTTAATCTCTGTTCCACTCTTCAGTTTACTTCAGCCTTGTAGCTCTTGTTGAAGCCACCCCTGTGGATGCTGTTGTTATGGACAGAAGCGGCGGTGACTCAGAGTTGAGGTCTCAGCAGTGTTCCTCACTCTCCTACTGGTCTTCCGTGCCCAGTCAATAGGTCCCGTCATGATGAGCATTATGGCTATGGAACACAACAGGAGGTGAGATGAAGAGAAGCGAGACGCAAACCAGCATGGCTGTCTAGCTCCTAAGTGTTCCAGCCATTGCTCACAATCAACTTCTCCTTTTTTCTTCTTCCTTTGATTTCAGCTCTGGGTTCAGGAAGTTGAGTTTGATGTATTTAAAGGTGCACATTAAGGAAGTTTTACAGCCAAATAGTAGGATGCACACTCACATGAGGCTCCAGTCATATCTGAAGTGTTGCCGAACTACTTTGACCTAAAATATTTACTTAAAGTAGGATATTTAATTGAGCATGTAATGTAACAGTTAAATATTTATTTAAAAACACATTTGCATTTTCACAATTCGCTCTCTCCCTTTTTAATGATTTATTTTAAAAGTATTTTAGTTCACAATTTTATAATCAATTATTCGTTTTTTATC
>NW_015505204.1:5197104-5198366 GCF_001515645.1 Sinocyclocheilus grahami
CCTCACAACCCCGCCCCCCCCCCAAACTTTACCTTTGTAAATTTTATCTTTATCTTGGTTGTCAATAATGGGTGTCATTTGCATTTGAACAGTGTATTTCTACCAAAACAATTTATAACTAGTTGCTTTTCCATTACCCTTCAGATTGCACAAATTGAAATTGTGAATTGAAAATACGCCTAATGGAAACACGTCAATTTCACAAAAACTCCCATTTATCGCAAACTTTTTTACACTCACATGAGGTGGTTTTTCAGGCAATTTGAAAAAGGAATATATCACAAGAAATAGTTTTTTTCGCATTTACAGGTCACATGGCATACGTAAAATTACATGATCATTCTTGTGTACTAATTATGTAAAATTACATGATCATCACATGCACTATAACCTCCAAGAAAAACCTCATACACGGCTGCTCACAAGTATAAGGGGCTTTCCTTGCATTTAATTATTGGATGGATAACAAAAAAAACATTCAAAAAAACCCATTGACTCTGGGACGATGGACCTAACAATGCAAAAATGCTAACTTGTTTAAATGCCAACTCTATGGTGTCAGATTCAGCTGGTATTATCTGTTTGTCCATCCAGTGGCAAGGAGGAAGCTGGTTATTTGGTGAATCTAGTGTTGTAGAAATGACACGGCAGTTTAAGCATACAAAAGTCAGGTTGGACTCCATATTGAATTTAACAAAGATGAAAACGTTTTAACTTAAAGTTTATTTCAGAAAGACGTTTCATCAGCTGAACAATCGGTATGTTGTTAAACAGTCCATTGAACACACCGTACTTCCTCACAACCTCTTTGTCATTGAAGTCAAAATTTAAATATAGTCCTACCCTGATTAAAAACTATTTTTATTAAACTTTAAATATCTCTGTTCTCTGAGACCTAGTGGTGTGTGTGCGACATTACACAAGTGCAAAAGCATATTTGCATTAAACGTTTGCGGTATTTTATCAATGATGATACAATCTATTGCAAAATGGCGACATTTCCATTAACAGATGTCATGCGACTAACATACTTTTTTTTCTCTCTCTCTCTCGATAAGTCATGGCAACGGAAGTTGGTAGGTTTATGTATATCGCAGCATAAGTGGTTATATGTCTTATGGTGGTTATTGTGGTTAAAGCAAGCTCAAGGTTTTTTTTTGTTTTACGTTTTATTGCATGACTACGAAACTGCATCAGTAATATTAAAAAGCTTTTATGGTAGGGTGACCATACGTGCCATTTTTCCCGGACGCATCCTGGCC
>NW_015505204.1:5199425-5200778 GCF_001515645.1 Sinocyclocheilus grahami
ACACATCATGACTCATGTTCTCACCAGTGAAGAAAGGTACAATTTTCAGTTTCAAACTTTGGGTTTGTCTGTGTAGGCGTCTAATGAACAATTCTCATGCAGACCCTTCCTGAACTACATCTCAGAGCCAATCTGCATGAGTGCTGCAGAATGTGTTGAACAGCCAAGGGGGCTTTGGCCCATTCTGACGTGAGTGTCAGTTTCCCCTCCACCTGTGAGGGGATGTTGACCATGAGCATGCCCGAGGGACACCTCTGAGGGCCTGGCAGATGAGGCGGCCGTCCACCGCTTGCATACTAATAGGCAGCCATTCTTCCCAATAGATGTTTTCCACAGATTTAGCCTGAATACCAACACACACACTGCTTTACCCTCTCTAAAACAATTGCTGGTAACCTTTACGCAAGCTTTTGAAATGATAAGCTACTGCACTTGTCATTTATTAACTGAGCAGCTATGTGAATTGTTCTGTATGGCACACTTAAGATATAAAAGTGTGAGTTTTTACAAAGAAGGGAATTCGTAAATGCATACCGTCACAATGCACGTTATAATGCATGTGTGAATCAGACTGATATAATAAAAAAAGAGCTGGGTAGTAACTAATTACATGTAATCTGGATTATATAATAAGATTCCAAAAATGAAGTACTTCTAATTAGATTATATTACATTTTAAAATGCTTCAAATCAGATTACTTTGTTATAGATTTCATGATTACATACCCAATGGCTGTAAATATTCATAATTTAGATTCACCCTAATTTTTTTCTCCCTTAAATTTTTCTTTCTAAAATATTTGAAAGTCTTACAGTTTCATGAAATTGCATGCACAAACAAGCCACTATTATAGGTGGCTATAAACAAAATATGGGGTGGCCACACAACATTTTAAGGTTTTAAGTAATATTTTAATAATTTAACAACACATTCACATGTTCACAGGTCTCCGATGTTTGTTAATGGTCACAAGACATGCAGGTAAACAATTAAAATATTTACTGTTCATGTTTTTTTTATTATTTTAAAATAAGTCAATTAGTTTGACATTTTTATGATTTAATTATTATTATTATTATTTTTATTTTTTTGCTTTTCATCACCTCACAAACCTGTGCAGTTCATTCAGGAACCCCAGTTTGCAAAACCCTGGCATTGGCATATTGTAGAGTTTAATACACAAAGAATGAAATTTCCTTATGAGCTAGGTCAAAAGTAATCAAAATATAGTAAGAATACATTACATGATATGTGTAATCCAATAGATTGTTACAAATGTGTTACAATTTCCATAATGTAATTTGCAATTAGTAACAGACTACAGTTTGTAAGTAATACAGTTTATATATATG
>NW_015505204.1:5200882-5205175 GCF_001515645.1 Sinocyclocheilus grahami
CCACTACCGTATGTCTACATGACATGCCTTTACCAGCGGCGTTCGACTCTGCTGACCTGACTAAGACTGTAATTGAATGCTTGCCTGTGCGGTTTGGGGTGACTGCTATATATAAGGTGGTTGTCAGCTGGCTCAGGATAGTGGCTGAGTTGCTTCAGTGGTTTGTAATAGGAGCGCTGCCTGTGCATCTCCAGTGATCTAGCTCTCGGGAATGGCTCATCTACCGCAATATCTCCCTCATAAAATGCTGAGCGGAGAGGTATTGATCAGCAACAGCGGCGTACTGATGGCAGTTCTCATGCTGTGATGCAATGTTTTAATGGAATAGCGATGCAATTAATATGACAAGGGATGCCCTAAAGGCCCATTTTCAGTTCAAAATCTGTCATTAAACATCCACATATTTTGGCAGTCTTCTCAACCTCTATTCAATGGGTTAGGGTCAGGTTTTGGCATGGTCCAGTAAGCCCCTGCTGGTAGATGGTGTAAATACACCATTCTCCATTGATTTTTCTCTGTTGATTCTCCATTTGATTTACATTAAAAAGTATTCATGATTTATAAATAAATAAATAAAGTTATGGAGTACATTTTACAAAAAAGAAAATACTATTAGAGTCTTTCTACTTCAAATTTTCATATTTAATTAAATTGTTTGATACTTGCTGTTTATCCAATTATTTATGACATTCACTGAAATTCATTATGAAATTCACTGTAAATTCTTTACAATGTTTGTACACATACACACACACACACACACACAGTATAAATGTCAGTTGCATTTCATTACATGTTTTATAATTCCTGATTACATGTTTTCATATTAAATCTCCAAATTAATGTAGAAAACAACAACAGCATATTTACAATTATTTATTAACTTTTTTAATTAATTTTTTTAATAAATAATTACTTTTGACACACACACACACACACACACACACACACTGTACATATATATTTATTGATTTAAAATGTAAATATACAATTTCATTTTTTTATCTAATATTAGATGTTTTACTAGTTCTTGGTTTTTGGAGGGCTATTAAAAGCATGAAATGTATTCACATCTGTGGAGTAATAATTAATGATAATTTCCAGTTCAGATGATTGTTTCAAAAACCACTGAAAATGATATGAGCAAAGAGCAACACACTGTGTTCTTTAAGGCTGGTCATACAATAGTCAATCACCTGCCATGGAACGGAATGGGAATGCCAACCTGAACGTTTCACCAGGTTTTTACAGAACTACTTGCATGCAAAAAGTAAAAACATAATGTATGCACCAAATGACTCAAGAGACAGATTTACTTACAATTTCACAGAGGCCTGCACCATTTTAATAATCTTCTGAAAGCTCACACTGAAGTCATTCCATTGCTGGATGACACACGTTGGCTTTTGCCCTAAAATCTATTGAAGCAGCATTTTTCAAGCTTGATGTTTCATGTATAATTTGTGAGGCCAATACTGGCATTGAAGAAAGACTCCTTTTAATTATTTCATTGCGGTGTAATTTCCTTGCTGGAGGCTCTGAACGGCTTGCTGAGACTGCATTAACATAATCATCATCCAGTACCAACAAACCTGTGAGTCAAGGCTCTCTGATAGTGGCCCAAACAGCTGAAATAGATGATGTTTTATGCTATGTTGTTTTGTACTTTTGAGCATTTTCCAGCAATGCCAAGGTCAAGGGTTTGATCCCTGAACTCAAGCAGATAAAATGGATGGCTGGAATGCACTGTTGCTTTGGATTAAAGCAACTGCCAAACGAATAAATGTAGTTGCATAGTAATTATGTCTCATGCACATCGATAGCTGTTTGTTACAGCTCACAAACATCAGTGTATCATTTTTTCTTCTCGTTAAGTAAATAAACATTTACCTTACTTATGTAATGGCCCTGAATTATCTTATTGTGAGGACCAATAACAATGTTAAACAAACTATTATTATTATTATTATTATTATTCCCCATGACAGTGTATATTATATTTGAATATAAACTGGTAAGTTTAAACAAGCATTGACCAAGCTGATAGGTGGAGGACTAATCACAGCTTTCAAGACATTTATGATTACTAGAAAAGTTACTTTTGGTTATCTAAACAAGGACAAATGGTACAACATTTTTTAACTTAATTTAATGAATTTATTTAATTTTATATATTTTTTCCAATTATTTTTTAATTACCACTATTTGAAGAGACAAACATAATAAATAATACAAATAAACAATAAATATGAAAAAAAACAATACATATGAAAAAAAAAATGAAAACAATAGTATGAAAATAAACTCTATTTTACTTTTAATATTTTTTATTTATAAAAATGAAATATGAGCTATATATATATAATGATAATAATAATGATCAAATTGCATAATTACAGAATTACAAATAATTATATATAATAATCAAAATAATTCTGAATTCATATATCAAACTATGGTAAGTGGCATTTATTTTAAAGAAAAAATACTGTTGTCACAACAAAATAGACAGATTTTTCACTTGCAATGAAATGTATTTGTTTTAGTGTGGCTGCAGTGTCCAAATTCGTTTTGGAAACAGTATTTGCATAACCAATTTGCTCAGGTTTGCATGAATTCTTTTTTATTTCTGTTAGACTCAAATATGAAGTTATTGCATTCATATTCAAACAAAGAAGGCAAAACAGCAGATGTAATAAAGTTACTAAAGAGGTTAGATTATGACAAAATGTAACTTAAACTTCAGGAAACTCAAATAAACAAACAGTTTCTATTTCACTGATGTACTCGTGTCATAGACTATTGCTAAACATATTTCCTATTGAATAATCTAAATGTATTTCGTTTTTAAATGCAAAACCTCTCTGCAACCCTCAAAAAACCTCTCCAGAATAGGAAGTAGATGCTAGTCTGTATTTACAAGCTTGATTTCACAGGTCCTTCTGGCCTGTTTCCTAGGCTGTTCACGCTCCCTGGCCTCTGGCACACTCCGTGTATTCATTACTTCAAACAGACCCAGGGTTGTCTCGCTATTAAAGCAAATTACCCTGGCTTCGGTGTGACAGTGACCGTGCTTCTACATGGTTGACGGCTAATCGGAGTGGAACTGATGCAGGATTTCCTTCCAGGGCTTCCCTGTAATCCATAAGAGTATAGAAACGGAGTAGAATTTCATCCAGCCTTCATGCTGAGCTAGCAAACATGGACATCTACAGAATGCGGTTTTGCATGTTTGTTTAAATTTAGTAAAAATGTTATGTATTTTCATTCATTTCATTTAGCTGACTTTAATGTTGCTCGTATTTAAAATGATGTAAAGAAAAAAACGTAACCTTACTTAGAGGGATAGTCACTCTCATGACGTTCGAAAGATTTATAACTTACTTCTGCAGAACTTCAAAATACATCTATTTTAAAAAAATAAATGTATTTATTTATTTAGTTAGTTATTTTTGTATTATTATTATACATTTTTTGTCCACGTGGAAGTCAATGGTAATCGAAACTGTTTGGCAAACAAAATAAATAAAAAAATAATAATAGAAATGATAAAAAAATACAAATAAATAGATGATAGATAGATAGATAGATCTATATATATATAGACATACATATTTGTATACTGATTATTGTAAACTATTTAGTTACGTTTATTCTCATTTCTAAATGCTTATTTTCAGATTTGAAGCTCATCAATACTTAATCACACAACTAAATATGATTTCAAATACAATTAAAAAATATTTTCAAAAAAAAAAAAAAATAGAAATATGTTTTACATTTGTTTGCAATTATTATTATTATTATTATTTGTGGAATTTACTAGCAATTTCTGGGTGAAAATTGTTTCAAAGTAATTCCTACACCATTTTTTTTATTCAGTGTACTGGCCTAGGCTGCTTGCATGAATTCTGTAATACAATGATTAATCAGCAACAAAGGACTGACAAAAAGTATTTGAAATGCAGTGGAAGGATTTAATAGACCCCCTAAGGTCAGCAAAAATGAATCAGAGCCACTTATCTGATGAGCAAATCATCTGTACACGTCAGAGACCTTTACAGAGACCTGAGGGGTAAGTGGGATCACTGTCACTTTAATAATGATTCTTTTAGCCTATGGTGCATTCTCAGCGTGAGGAGTGAGACGACTCACATGTTTCACTGATGGCAAGAGGTGTGATTCTGATTGCAACAGTTTAATCAAAGTATCTGTCCATGATACTGTGAACATAATTAATTGTGCCCTTGACGATCTTCTGTGTATCCACGAAGACCCATTTACACAGCAGGC
>NW_015505204.1:5205185-5208055 GCF_001515645.1 Sinocyclocheilus grahami
ATTTTTCTTTCATGCACTTCTGTTCTGTTTAACTAAACCTAAAACCTGAAAGGAAATAAACATGAACTGAAATAAATTAAAACGTAAACAACACATAAGCTTATTTTATTACAACTAGTTATCAATTAAGCAAATTTCTCATTTTCATGTAGCTTCACTTGGTTTAGTAAAACAACTAAATCTAAACACACAACAAATGACTAAAACTTTAACTAAAATTAAAATCAGCAATAAAATAAAATGTGAGATCTAAAATAGAAAAAATTCATTCAAAATATTAATAAAACCTATAATAGCATCTCAGTCAAATATAAAAATGAATTCACAATATTAATAATAACTATAATAACATCTCAATTAAACTAAAATAATACTGTTCATCATTTGTCACAAAGCTGGTAAGATGAATTATAGTTCAGATTACTAGTAAAGATTAATAGTACTGGACTGGTTTGTTGCTACTTCAGGTTTTTCCCAAAATCAATGAGTTCCCATATACCAGGCAGGCAAGAGAAAGCTATATTTAATGTTGCATATCAAATACCCACAGCCATGAGGGCCTCTACAGCAGCGTATCAGACTGTCCTGACAACCTACTACAAAGCCAGCATCCGTCTGTATCTGAAAACAGACAGCAAAGGATATTTCTGGGCAGAGCACTTTTGCAAAGAAGTGCTTTTAGTGCTCAAAGTGCGTACTTTTGGTTTTCACCCTAGACTTATTTACAAAAATGGAAGACAAACATTGTGTTCTTTATAAAATGTGTGTTCCCTTTGCTTTAAACTCGGGCCATTTTTTTTGGTGTATTAGTGTATGCGAGACACTGAACCGGCACACACCAACTGAAATTTGATTAGTGCAGTGGCGCACGGTTTTTGTCATTATTACTTCTACCTTTTTAAATTTTAAAGTTGCTTTAAAGTATGAAAAACGTGTGCAATTTCTGCCATCAATCTGAGTATTATTTAAATAGAAAGAAACATACAGTACATGGTAAAACAGCATATTTTATAGATTAACTGTCACCTAAGTATAGTAGTATACTTGCTGCAAGTTTCTATTTCAGCTTGATTCATGCACTTCTCTGATCAATCAATCAAGAACTGAGATGTTCTTATGAAAATTCTCATCGTAATAAAATAAATATTTTAAGTACAAGTGGTGCTTGCAGTGGCCCAGAGAGCAGAACCATCAAACATGCTAATGAATCTTTCCGATAATGAAATCATATCTGAACATGAACTGATTAAACACTCATATATGCACGCGCACAAGTAGAGGATTAATCAAACAATTTGTTAAACTTTTCTTCTTTAATTCACTTCCTAGGTGGGTTTATATTTAAAGCATATTTGGATATAAAGGACGTTCACTTTTAAGTGTGGTGTGACATGCTAAAACCTGATTATTTTAAACAGCATTCTGCAAATTTTTATGAACATATTAACTGGGATGCTTTATATAAAAAGCAAGAATATTTCAAATAAATAAGAGAAGGCCAAGGGTAATTTAAAACAGATGGAAACTTGATTAAATGGAGCCATTCATAGCCTTGCGAAATATATACTTTTCCTTATACATATAAATAGAAAAAATCATAAAATGAAAACATAAATAGACGCATAAACCTTTAAATAAAATGTTTTTACGATCATGAGAAACACCTTATTTCTATAACGGCACTTAAGCTCTTCACTTCTCAATGAAAATATATTTTATGTGGCAGTACATTGTATCATGAGTATTATTTGTTTCTAAGATATTTGCACTTTTTATCAAATCTCAAAGGACATCTCTCCATTTCAGACTACAGACATAAAGAGCAAGGATTACGTACAAGAATTCCATTATGAAATAGTGTGTTTTACAAGATTGCAATGACAGAATCAATGAAAACAATTTATGACCCCATTTCTCACATCTGAGCTTGAGTTTTATAGGAAAGTGTCATCCCATTTCTCTTTAAGGTTACACAAAACTTTCTCAGGCACTGTCAAAGTTTAAATTTTTCTACATTTAGGCTTTTCCTCATACCTGAAACTGATTCAGTAAATAGCACATAAATAAACAATCTGTGAAAAATGATTACTGAGAATTATTTGACATTCACCTATCACTCCACTTCACCGCACCAGAAGATGTATTTTACTCCTGCACAATGCAAAGCATGCAAAACATGCCAAAACAGAAGGATAATAAAACAAGGATGTGCTGTGTTAATGCTTGTGGTGCAGAATTTTGTGTGGTTTACAGTATAACGTTGGTGGGGAGGATCTGGAATCTGAGGGTGCAAAAAAATGTAAAGCCTTTTAAAGTTGTCCAAATTAAATCCTTAGCATATTACTAATCAAAAATGAAGTTTTGATATATTTAGTAGGAAATGTACAAAATATCTTCATGGAACATGATCTTTACTTAATATCCTAATGATTTTTGGCCCATAAAATATATTGTTGGCTACTGCTACAAATATACGCATGCTATTTATGACTGGTTTTGTGATCCAGGGTCTCTCTCTCTCTCGCACGCATGCACGCACGCTTGTGTGGTTTACAGTATAACGTTGGTGGGGAGGATCTGGAATCTGAGGGTGCAAAAAACTGTAAAGCCTTTTAAAGTTGTCCAAATTAAATCCTTAGCATATTACTAATCAAAAATGAAGTTTTGATATATTTAGTAGGAAATGTACAAAATATCTTCATGGAACATGATCTTTACTTAATATCCTAATGATTTTTGGCCCATAAAATATATTGTTGGCTACTGCTACAAATATACGCATGCTATTTATGACTGGTTTTGTGATCCAGGGTCTCTCTCTCTCTCGCACGCATGCACGCACGCACACACACACACACACACACACACAC
>NW_015505204.1:5208142-5210419 GCF_001515645.1 Sinocyclocheilus grahami
CACACATGTTGTGTTTCCATGTTTTATGGGGACATTCCATAGGCGTAATGGTTTTTATACTGTACAAACTGTATGTGCTATTGCCCTACACCAACCCTACCCCTAAACCTACCCCTTACAGGACACTTTGTGCATTTTTACTTTCTCAAAAAAACTCATTCTGTATGATTTATAAGCTTGTTTCCTCATGGGGACCTCAAAAATGACCCCACAAGGTCAAAATTTACTAGTATTACTATCCTTGTGGGGACATTTGGTCCCCATAACGTGATAAATACCAGGTACACACACACACACACACACACACACACACACACACATTATCATTTTACAAACAATGCCATCTCTGCATCCCAGAATATTATATAGCAAAACACATCTCCATAAGATGTAGTGTGGACAGTAATAGTTTATCAGAGCTGTCGGCTTGACTTTTGTCTGTGCATTCTTGACAACAAACAAGTTTTTACATGTAAAAGAAAATTACTCACCTGCTCCGGACAGAATCTAGCCTAGATGCTACCTGTGAAACTGTTTGTTTGTAGGATATATAACATGTCTTTTATTAAAAAATGCAGTACTCGAAATGGAAAATAAAGACAGGAAAATCAACAGTCAAATGAGTGACAGTTCACTCTGGATAACAGATGACTTCATATTCCATTCACTGTGCATGATGTCATGATGTCAAAACAAGGGTAAAGGACTCTTCAATGGCGCACACACAATGTGCTCTCCGAGGTATATGGGAGGTCATGCTTACATGACAGCACTCTGACAAAGGCGAAGAAGAGAAAGAAAATTGACATGTGTTTGGGGGAAACCCATTCCTCATTGATGTCTCGATCAGGGCTGACATGGCAGCAACCAATGAGATCCGCTAAGGGAAAAGGTTGAGCCGGGGCGCAAAATGATTGATATTCCTATTTTCCTTCTGACAAGGTGGGGCACGGCCTGTATAATGAATTGTGACACTTTAATTAGCTTGTCCAAGATAAACAAAATCAGATCGGCCTTGTTGTTCTCCTCACTAGCCATTTAACCTATCATGGGCTGGGTGCAGGCGGCTTGAGAAACGCATGTTTAATTGTACATTTGTGATTGGAAAGGAAACAAGACATTTTGTAGACAGAATCCTCCATGCAGAATCGAGCAGCTTGGTGGGATCTGTTGTCTGTTTATGTGGTGAATAATATATTGCATGACTGATACTTGTGGTGCGTTACTGGTTAGGTCAGAATCGACCATCATCAATAGTAATCTGAATCATTTGTAATACTGATGGTTGATTCTGACATAACCAAAAATGCATGGACGGATACGTGGATGAATCTGTCAAGAATGTCATATTTCACCACATAATCAAAAATGATATATATTATAGAAACATTAATCTACAAATCTACATCATATACCTCATGGTAATGAAACGTTTTGAGGAAATGTGTAATTGTTATGAACATAATGAAATAATCTATAACCTATATAAATGCATTTTATTTTCTTCATGTAAAATATATAATAAATAATATAATATAATATAATAATGTAAATTAAATGCTTAAATAATAATAATAATAATAATAATATAATATTTCTATTAACACAAACACACACACTTAATATAATTTAATGGTTATATAATTTAAAAATATATATGCTACCCTGGACCACAAAACCAGCCATAAGGGTCAATTTTTTGAAATTGAGATTTATACTTAATCTGAAAGCTGAATAAATAATGTATTTGGTTTGTTAGGATAGGAAAATATTTGGCTGAGATACAACTATTTGAAAATTTTGATTAAGTTTTTCTTCATGCAACATATATCTTTATATATAATATAATATAATATAATATAATATAATATAATATAATATAATATAATATAATATAATATAATATAATATAATATAATATAATATAATATAATATAATATAATATAATATAATATAATATAATATAATATAATATAATATAATATAATATAATAATATTTTTTATTTTATTTTAGTGTCATTTTTTATTTTATTTGATAGAGTCATGTTTATTTTATTTGACATAGCCATGTTTTCTTAAGATACACCAACATTTGACAATTCCCAC
Source organism: Sinocyclocheilus grahami (assembly GCF_001515645.1). Lineage (NCBI taxonomy): Eukaryota > Metazoa > Chordata > Actinopteri > Cypriniformes > Cyprinidae > Sinocyclocheilus > Sinocyclocheilus grahami. The sequence continues at coordinate 5,210,251 of NW_015505204.1, forward strand.
CTTGCAAACTTTATCTCCATTTATATGTATAACTCCACAGTCAAAACAGATTGCACGGTACTTAGTAGTACTTTTGGAACCTGTTGCACACTCTGGAGTTCATATGCTTTTTTGGTTTGTGTATAATGTGTGTCCACTCAAAGTTTTGGACAGTACAGGTATATGTGTG
>NW_015505204.1:5210429-5227380 GCF_001515645.1 Sinocyclocheilus grahami
ACATAACAGGGCCTAGAGCCGGAAACCAGGGCCAGGGGTGCACAGATAAGTATTCATTAATTTATAGTCCTTTGAATTTTAAATGGTCGGGGATGCCTGCACGGCATACATATATAGTGTGTTATCAGCACCATGGACAGCACTATGGCAAAAAAACAAAGGTAGCAGCACCACGGACAGCTCCATCCCTAACCTATGTGAGGTAAGGCTTGCTGTGGGTGTCAAATGAATGCAAAGCAGAAAAAGTAGGTTCATGAAAAAGACGTTATAGTGACTTTTTGGGATCCAAGGATTCGGATGGTGCACGGGTGAATGGGAATGTGATGTCCCCCATGTGGATATTGTCAGCGTGGTCTGGACTGTGCTGGTATTAATGGGATCTCACACTGAGATACTGAGGAATCAGAGACAAGGGGTGAACCACAGTTACCAGGGGACTTATTAACTGCTATTCCCTGCAAGTGAAAGTGTGCGAACACACACACATTTACCTCCTTTAATGGTCATCCAATCTCAAACTATAATCACTACACTGTGGAAACATTATGCCTTGCAGGATGAGGGACTACATTTAATGTTTAATTAATGGGCTAATTAAAGAATGCATACAAGTATTAAAGAGATCACATCACATTTTGCTTATCACCCCTTCTGTGGCACTGTCAGACTTTATACAGGGCATATTATGCAAATGAGTTCATAGTTTCATATAGACGAATATCTTTCTCCATTTATATGTATAACTCCACAGTCAAAACAGATTGCACGGTACTTAGTAGTACTTTTGGAACCTGTTGCACACTCTGGAGTTCATATGCTTTTTTGGTTTGTGTATAATGTGTGTCCACTCAAAGTTTTGGACAGTACAGGTATATGTGTGTTTGGATGCCCCTGCTCTCCTCAGGATGTTAAATGACTAATGCTCGTCCCAGGGGAGCTCATTAAAATCCCCCCAAGCGGAGGGTGTCACAACCACCCCAGACAAACAGCTCCGCCACGCTGCATAGTGATGCTTCCTATCTGTCTGTCTGCAGCTGAGAGATAGAGCCGAGGACCCATGGTGACAGCCACAAAGAGTCTCACGCTCACCCTCCGTGCAACCCCTGCTCATTCCACCATTATTAGACATAACAGGGCCTAGAGCCGGAAACCAGGGCCAGGGGTGCACAGTTAAGTATTCATTAATTTATAGTCCTTTGAATTTTAAATGGTCGGGGATGCCTGCACGGCATACATACAGTATATAGTGTGTTATCAGCACCATGGACAGCACTATGGCAAAAAAACAAAGGTAGCAGCACCACGGACAGCTCCATCCCTAACCTGTGTGAGGTAAGGCTTGCTGTGGGTGTCAAATGAATGCAAAGCAGGAAAAGTAGGTTCATGAAAAAGACGTTATAGTGACTTTTTGGGATCCAAGGATTCGGATGGTGCACGGGTGAATGGGAATGTGATGTCCCCCATGTGGATATTGTCAGCGTGGTCTGGACTGTGCTGGTATTAATGGGATCTCACACTGAGGTACTGAGGAATCAGAGACAAGGGATGAACCACAGTTACCAGGGGACTTATTAACTGCTATTCCCTGCAAGTGAAAGTGTGCGAACACACACACATTTACCTCCTTTAATGGTCATCCAATCTCAAACTATAATCACTACACTGTGGAAACATTATGCCTTGCAGGATGAGGGACTACATTTAATGTTTAATTAATGGGCTAATTAAAGAATGCATACAAGTATTAAAGAGATCACATCACATTTTGCTTATCACCCCTTCTGTGGCACTGTCAGACTTTATACAGGGCATATTATGCAAATGAGTTCATAGTTTCATATAGACGAATATCTTCAGCAGATTTTAACTCATACATACCTCTAATATGTATTTAATATGTGCATAAGTGGTTTTGTTACAGGACCCAGATTTTACATTGAACACTGTTCCTTGTACTAGTAACCAAAACCTTACAATCAAACACAAATCAATCCAATGTTGGTTTCTAAAAATCTTTAAAAAATAAAAATTAAATCAGATTGTTTAACACAGTCTGCAGCCAAGAAAATTAAGTATATTTGTTTAACTATACACAATTATATAGTTTATCATTTGCATTGCATTTTTCGCCTTTTGATCAAATTTGTAATCATATTTTGATCATATATATTATATAATTTATTAGTGCTGTCAAACAATTAATCGCATCCAAAATAAAAGTTTTTGTTGGCATAATATATGAGTGTGTTCTGTGTATATTTATTATGTATATATAAATACAAATATGAAAATATTTACATGTATTAACATGTCTATATTTATATTCATATAATTTAGAAAATATATTTAATATATAAATATATATTTTTCTGAAATATATACATGCATGTGTGTATTTATATATACATAATAAATATACACAGCACACATACATTATGTAAACAAAAACTTTTATTTTGGATCGTGATTAATCGTTTGACAGCACTATAATTTATATATACACTTACATAAATACACACACAGACACACACACATAGATATATATTGTTTGGCAGTAAAGTGCTTTCTGGTCAGTGAAAAGAAATATGTTTGGTGTGCATCTGTATGGGAACAGCTTTACAACACAGGAAATGGAGAATGCTGTGTCATAACTTGGTGGGATGTTGTGGAAATTACAACTCTCCATCTCTGTCTCTTATCTAGTGTGATGTCGGAGAGAAAAACTAAAGCCTAAACATGCAACCAGGGCAAAATACTTGAGAATAGCCATGAAGCTTGAGAGCAGGTATTCTACATACTGATTGGGTAATGGCAATCCAGTCAGAAAATTTCATTTTTGACAAATAGCATGCATTCAAACTCTAATTTCTGTGTGATGGACTATGACTGTAATACGAGAGCAAACCAAGACTATTTTATACAGTATACTTGTACTTCATATGAGCCAACATTACAAAGCAACTCTTTGATATCCACACCTTCTGATGAAGAAAAAAAGAGAGAAATGTGTGTCATTTGAAAGGGTTGAGCAAAGAAAAATTGATTCCATTAATCCTCGAAGCTGTTGATTTTTTAAAGTACTCTTGGACTCTTTTAAAAAGTAGAGAAAACAAAATCAAGCAAACTTTCCTTGCTATTTTAAAAGGAACCAGACATGGCAGAATGTGAGTCAAAATGCTCTCCGAAAGTATTAAAAATGCAGATATATTCTTTTGGGGGCATTTTAATGTAATCGACAGACTTGCAAAAAAAGATCTAAGGAATGGGAGCTTTTAGGGAGAATAAGGTGAGTACAACTTTATAGTGAGTTTTTTTTTTGTTTTAAGAATACATTTACTTGAAATGTCTTTTGAGACATTATTAGCCTACAGAGACAGCTCAGACTGAAAGCTTGTCTGTAACAAATGAGACTAGGTGGGATGAACTGATTAGAACAATATATTGTGTTACTTAAGGCTTTTATTCCTGCAAAAAAGTAACACTGCAAAAAGAATGCATGAGAAACACAAATACAAGAGTGGAAAAAGGGGACAGGCTGGTATGCAAAGATGTCAAGGGATAATTAAGATTAGACAAGCACGTCTTATACAGCTTTAATGACACAGCTACCTGACAGTTAAAGAAGTAACATGCCTGTCAGTGTGGCAACCCCAATTAAATAGCAATTGTTGTCCAACAATGCTGTCATCAGATAGATACAGACTGATTTTGTATAATTGCATGCCCTGTAGATCTAACGTGGGCCTGTCTCAGTGAGCTGACATTTCTTTCTACAAGATGTTGTTTTGCACATAAAATAATTAAACTATTTTTTCTTCCCTATAGTTTCTGTGCACTCATTGTCCCATTGCCCCTTTTCATAACATTAGACTAAGCTATCACTAATATTTCATATTATTCCTTATATTTCAGGGCATTTCACTTTACGTTCAACCCCGCAAACATGCAAATAGAGCGTATCGGGTTCCGGAAGTAAAAAACTCCACTGATTTTTAACAATAACTGACAAACCTTTAAAGACAGACTTGTTGTGAGCGCCGAGGTTGTTGATCGATTGTATATGAATTTGTTGAACCTATTTGTATGCACTATTTTACCTTATTTTTAAAATGATCGTGAAAAACTACATTACCCATGATGCTGTACAGAAAATTCCACCAATTAGGTACTTAGCGAGCAAAGCTAATTCACTAATGATCGTAAACCTGGGGTTTAGAAATGTGTTTTGAAATGGCATTTTATGAATATCCAGGATTAATTGTTAACTATAGGTAAACTATGTACAATTTGATTTGTGAAAAAGATATCCCAGGATTTGGTTTACCCAGTGAAAACTATTTTGAATGTGAAAAGGTCACTAATTTTCTAAGTGATCAGATTAATGCCTTAGCACAGGGCTGTCCAAACTCGGTCCTGGGGGGCCGGTGTCCTGCAGAGTTTAGCTCCAACTTGCCTCAACACACCTGACTGGAAGTTTCTATGCTTAGTAAGAGCTTGATTAGCTGGTTCAGGTGTGTTTGATTAGGGTTGGAGCTAAACTCTGCAGGACACCGGCCCCCCAGGACCGAGTTTGGACAGCCCTGTGCTAAGGCATTAATCTGATCACTTAGAAAATTAGTGACCTTTTCACATTCAAAATAGTTATATAATATAATATAATATAATATAATATAATATAATATAATATAATATAATATAATATAATATAATATAATATAATATAATATAATATAATATAATATAATATAATATAATATAATATAATACAATATAATAATATTTTTTATTTTATTTTAGTGTCATTTTTTATTTTATTTGATAGAGTCATGTTTATTTTATTTGACATAGCCATGTTTTCTTAAGATACACCAACATTTGACAATTCCCACCTTGCAAACTTTATCTCCATTTATATGTATAACTCCACAGTCAAAACAGATTGCACGGTACTTAGTAGTACTTTTGGAACCTGTTGCACACTCTGGAGTTCATATGCTTTTTTGGTTTGTGTATAATGTGTGTCCACTCAAAGTTTTGGACAGTACAGGTATGTGTGTGTTTGGATGCCCCTGCTCTCCTCAGGATGTTAAATGACTAATGCTCGTCCCAGGGGAGCTCATTAAAATCCCCCCAAGCGGAGGGTGTCACAACCACCCCAGACAAACAGCTCCGCCACGCTGCATAGTGATGCTTCCTATCTGTCTGTCTGCAGCTGAGAGATAGAGCCGAGGACCCATGGTGACAGAGTCTCACAGTCTCACGCTCACCCTCCGTGCAACCCCTGCTCATTCCACCATTATTAGACATAACAGGGCCTAGAGCCGGGCCAGGGGGCCAGGGGTGCACAGATAAGTATTCATTAATTTATAGACCTTTGAATTTTAAATGGTCGGGGATACCTGCATAGCATACATATATAGCGTGTTCTTGGTACCATGGACAGCGCTATGTCAAAAAAACAAAGGTGGTAGCACCATGGACAACTCCATAACTAACCTATGTGAGGTGAGGCAGAAAAAGTAGGTTCATGAAAAAGATGTTATAGTGACTTTTTGTGATTCAAGAGTTTGGATGGTGCATGGGTGAATGGGAATGTGGTGTCTCCCATGTGGATAATGCCAGCATGGTATGGATGGACTGTGATGGTATTAATGAGATCTCACACTGAGATACTGAGGAATCAGAGACAAGGGGTGAACTACACTGTGGAAACATTATGCCTTGCAGGATGAGGGACTACATTTAATGTTTAATTAATGGGCTAATTAAAGAATGCATACAAGTATTAAAGAGATCACATCACATTTTGCTTATCACCCCTTCTGTAGCACTGTCAGACTTTATACAGGGCATATTATGCAAATGAGTTCATAGTTTCATATAGACGAATATCTTCAGCAGATTTTAACTCATACATACCTCTAATATGTATTTAATATGTGCATAAGTGGTTTTGTTACAGGACCCAGATTTTACATTGAACACTGTTCCTTGTACTAGTAACCAAAACCTTACAATCAAACACAAATCAATCCAATGTTGGTTTCTAAAAATCTTTAAAAAATAAAAATTAAATCAGATTGTTTAACACAGTCTGCAGCCAAGAAAATTAAGTATATTTGTTTACCTATACACAATTATATAGTTTATCATTTGCATTGCATTTTTCGCCTTTTGATCAAATTTGTAATCATATTTTGATCATATATATTATATAATTTATTAGTGCTGTCAAACGATTAATCACATCCAAAATAAAAGTTTTTGTTGGCATAATATATGAGTGTGTTCTGTGTATATTTATTATGTATATATAAATACAAATATGAAAATATTTACATGTATTAACATGTCTATATTTATATTCATATAATTTAGAAAATATATTTAATATATAAATATATATTTTTCTGAAATATATACATGCATGTGTGTATTTATATATACATAATAAATATACACAGCACACATACATTATGTAAACAAAAACTTTTATTTTGGATCGTGATTAATCGTTTGACAGCACTATAATTTATATATACACTTATATAAATACACACACAGACACACACACATAGATATATATTGTTTGGCAGTAAAGTGCTTTCTGGTCAGTGAAAAGAAATATGTTTGGTGTGCATCTGTATGGGAACAGCTTTACAACACAGGAAATGGAGAATGCTGTGTCATAACTTGGTGGGATGTTGTGGAAATTACAACTCTCCATCTCTGTCTCTTATCTAGTGTGATGTCGGAGAGAAAAACTAAAGCCTAAACATGCAACCAGGGCAAAATACTTGAGAATAGCCATGAAGCTTGAGAGCAGGTATTCTACATACTGATTGGGTAATGGCAATCCAGTCAGAAAATTTCATTTTTGACAAATAGCATGCATTCAAACTCTAATTTCTGTGTGATGGACTATGACTGTAATACGAGAGCAAACCAAGACTATTTTATACAGTATACTTGTACTTCATATGAGCCAACATTACAAAGCAACTCTTTGATATCCACACCTTCTGATGAAGAAAAAAAGAGAGAAATGTGTGTCATTTGAAAGGGTTGAGCAAAGAAAAATTGATTCCATTAATCCTCGAAGCTGTTGATTTTTTAAAGTACTCTTGGACTCTTTTAAAAAGTAGAGAAAACAAAATCAAGCAAACTTTCCTTGCTATTTTAAAAGGAACCAGACATGGCAGAATGTGAGTCAAAATGCTCTCCGAAAGTATTAAAAATGCAGATATATTCTTTTGGGGGCATTTTAATGTAATCGACAGACTTGCAAAAAAAGATCTAAGGAATGGGAGCTTTTAGGGAGAATAAGGTGAGTACAACTTTATAGTGAGTTTTTTTTTTGTTTTAAGAATACATTTACTTGAAATGTCTTTTGAGACATTATTAGCCTACAGAGACAGCTCAGACTGAAAGCTTGTCTGTAACAAATGAGACTAGGTGGGATGAACTGATTAGAACAATATATTGTGTTACTTAAGGCTTTTATTCCTGCAAAAAAGTAACACTGCAAAAAGAATGCATGAGAAACACAAATACAAGAGTGGAAAAAGGGGACAGGCTGGTATGCAAAGATGTCAAGGGATAATTAAGATTAGACAAGCACGTCTTATACAGCTTTAATGACACAGCTACCTGACAGTTAAAGAAGTAACATGCCTGTCAGTGTGGCAACCCCAATTAAATAGCAATTGTTGTCCAACAATGCTGTCATCAGATAGATACAGACTGATTTTGTATAATTGCATGCCCTGTAGATCTAACGTGGGCCTGTCTCAGTGAGCTGACATTTCTTTCTACAAGATGTTGTTTTGCACATAAAATAATTAAACTATTTTTTCTTCCCTATAGTTTCTGTGCACTCATTGTCCCATTGCCCCTTTTCATAACATTAGACTAAGCTATCACTAATATTTCATATTATTCCTTATATTTCAGGGCATTTCACTTTACGTTCAACCCCGCAAACATGCAAATAGAGCGTATCGGGTTCCGGAAGTAAAAAACTCCACTGATTTTTAACAATAACTGACAAACCTTTAAAGACAGACTTGTTGTGAGCGCCGAGGTTGTTGATCGATTGTATATGAATTTGTTGAACCTATTTGTATGCACTATTTTACCTTATTTTTAAAATGATCGTGAAAAACTACATTACCCATGATGCTGTACAGAAAATTCCACCAATTAGGTACTTAGCGAGCAAAGCTAATTCACTAATGATCGTAAACCTGGGGTTTAGAAATGTGTTTTGAAATGGCATTTTATGAATATCCAGGATTAATTGTTAACTATAGGTAAACTATGTACAATTTGATTTGTGAAAAAGATATCCCAGGATTTGGTTTACCCAGTGAAAACTATTTTGAATGTGAAAAGGTCACTAATTTTCTAAGTGATCAGATTAATGCCTTAGCACAGGGCTGTCCAAACTCGGTCCTGGGGGGCCGGTGTCCTGCAGAGTTTAGCTCCAACCCTAATCAAACACACCTGAACCAGCTAATCAAGCTCTTACTAAGCATAGAAACTTCCAGTCAGGTGTGTTGAGGCAAGTTGGAGCTAAACTCTGCAGGACACCGGCCCTCCAGGACCGAGTTTGGACAGCCCTGCCTTAGCATTTTAAAAACTATGCAGAATATTTTAGCAACCGTATAGCAACACCCTGACAAAACCTGACTGCAGTCTAACATGACATTTTGGCATTTTTGCCCCCCCCCCCCGATAAAACAAGCTGGGTTTTACTGCATAAACATGTTGAACACCCAGCAAGCAGTTAGCTGATTAGTATTAATATCAGAAACTTCGGAGAAACATCCCAGCATTGGACAGTTGTTTTATTTATGACTCGAGTGAAAGTTTCTGAGTTCAGCAAAAGATTTCTGTTGAATAGAAGATAACGTTGTGGATACTTGGACACATAGCTAAGGAATTCTTTCAAACTTTGCTGCAGTGGAATCCATGATGTGTACGATCAAAAACATTCATTAAAAGCATCAGCAACAACCCACTTTCAATGCTGCAATACGGAATAACAATGCACTGTCAGATATAAATTTTGATACTGTTTGATGTGTGACAGTTTTTACCCTTTTGATAAAACAAATAAGATTAATTCATAGTATACAAAAGATCATGTTTTTTTTATTTATTTACAGCGGATTTTTTAGGACTTCATTAGCATTTAACAAGCATGCTGCGTGCATTATTACGGTAGTAAACCACACACTTTCTTCTTCAGATTCATTTGATCTTTATTCATGTAAATTTGAAAATATACTTTGTAACAGGATCATGTAACAAATATGAAGCATTTGTGTTCAGTTGGCATTCAGTTTGGTGGAGGGTGATCACTACTAATTAAAATGGAAACAGAAAGGGGAATGATTTGAACCACTGACCATAATGAGTTTTGTCTCGGGTGTTTTTATGTTATAATAGAAAATACAATAAAATAATCTACTCAACTGGCAAAGCTCTAAAACACAGTGGCCCAAAGATAAATTGGCCACACTTACGTCTGAATATCACTGTGATAAATAACATGATATCAAACCAAATGGCATTCAAAGAAAATATTTCACAAAAATAAGTCTGTTAGGTTTTAAATTATGAAGCAATACACTGCTCAAAATATTTAAAAAAGCATTTTGACACTTTCCAGTTGGAAACTGACAGGAACTGACTTCATACATTCACTAAAAAAAAAAGCAAAAATGTTGATTCTGAGAAAGTTCTAGTATGATTGCAAAAGCCACTTGGTTTAATATTTCGTTATAAAATGCACCGAAAATAAGTGTGACTTAAGCAGCACTATGTAACATTTTCTATTCAAAATTTGCAAAATGTATATAATTAGCGAGTACATCATGAATTCATCTTCCAAACCGCGTTTTTGTCTTATTCCGAATCCGAATCACTACGGTACACTTATAATAAGTACTTGTATTTGGACTATTGTAGCCTGGTCGGGTCGTCACCTCTGCGGAGTAACACATACTGTACCTGCGTGAATCGCCATAGACATAAACTTAGAGAAGTAGCTCGGGTTGGAATGTTCTTCCGCGGGATGTGTGCAGTTCTGTTTATTAACCGCAAGAGCGCCAAAAGTTACATAGTGCTGCTTAAAAGGGATAGCTCACCAAAAAATGAAAAGTCTGTCATTAATTATTCACCCTCATGTTGTTGAACGAAATTCTTGCGGGTTTGGAACGACATGAGAGTTAGCAATTAACGACAGAAATTTTTTTTTTGGGTGAAATATCCCTTTAAGTGTCCGAATACTTTTTTAGGCTGCTGTAAATTATTTTACATAGTTCTAGTTAGCTTTGCACATACCACCATCAGTAATAATGCACTGTCCACCCAGTGATTTTAAACAGATTATACCACAAGTGCTTCAGTGGAGCAGTTCTCTCCTAACTCACCATGTACATAGGATCATATCTAATAAAAAGCAATCAAACCAAATGCAGACATACAAAACAAATATATAATAAATAAAGATAGTTCACTCTAGATAGATCAGTATTTTGTTTTAAAATTAGGTCGACAGGAGTAGATAATTAATGTCGTGTCTTAAACAGTCATATTTACAACTAACAAAGGTAAAGAAATAGAGAAAATGGGCACTTATGGAGAGAAGGAAAGGGCCACAGCTAACCATAAAAGCAGCAAGAGAAGAAATCCACAGAACAGAGCATGACACACAAAGAAACACGCCCGAGGAAAACAGAACATCACTTGAGATCAAATCAAACGTCACAAATACAAAGTTACTGACACAATGTCAGACCATTACTACAGATGGCGCATGTTAAACAGAACTGAACGTTTCATGGCAAAGAAATGACTAAAACAAGTCTTGATGCAACAGTCTCTATATATTTACACTCCCCATAAATCTTTCAACACTCTACAAAAATACTTTTCACTTTTCTTTAGAGGAACACACTTGTTACAGAGCAGTCACTCCAAATGCCTGTACTTTCGTGGCTCAGGAATACAGTGCATTTTACTGCACACAAAATGTTGTATGTTTGTAAGTGTGTACACAATTCTGTACTTCGCACTACATGGTGTGTACATATACAGTTTGGTAGATAGTGAATACTGAGTTACTGTAAATTGTGTGAATCTTACACTCTGATTCTCGGCAGTCCATAAAAATGCTAAATTTGTGTAAAAAGATGCTTCCCTGCAGTGGTTCCACATGCATCAGTTTACATGTCAAGTTAATGATTGAAGTAAAATTATGAAATATGGTTCATTTAAAGAATTTCAGCCAGTTCAACATGATCTCATTAGTATTCATATAGGCATTGTTTAATATGTAAAGTGTGGTTCACTTATCAATGTATTGAGAAAATATAAACTGCAAACCCTTTTACACTACCGTTCAAAAATTTGGGGGCATTTTGCTTTTCTTTTTATTCAACAAGGACACATTAAATTGATCAAAAGTTTCAGTGAAATAGTAACATTTAAATAGTTACAGAAGATTTGTTTCAAATAAATGTTGTTCTTTTGTATTTGATATTCATTAACAAATCCATCTATCATGGTTTCCACAAACATATTAAGCAGCACAACTGTTTTCAACATTGACAAGAACAAATGTTTCCTGAGCACCAAATCAGCATATCAAAATATTTCTGAAGGATCATGTGACACTTAAGACTGGAGTAACGATGCTAAATATTCAACTTTGCCATCACAAGAATAAATTACATTTTAAAATATATTTAATTCTAATATTATTTCACCGTATTTATTTATTTGTAAATATTTTGACTGTATTGCTTTTATCTAATAAATGCAGCCTTGGTGAGCATAAAGCACAAAAAATGACCCCACATTTTTAAATGGTAGTGTACATATACATTTTAGAGAATTAAAAAAAATTATATCACAGATTTTAAGATTGATCTTTAAAGTTACACGTGTAAAAGGGTTTAAACTTTATAATGCTCTTAACTTGAATCTAAATGTACAAATATGTACACATGCACACATGTACGGATACCTTCATCTAACACTGAGATCACACTGGCCAATAATCTATACTAAAACAGCTTAATTCTTACCAAAAATGCCATTTGTAAATCAAAGGTTCATAATGATGCCTCAACATTAGACTTTGTGATATTTGGCAGTTAAAGACAATTAAAATGTTCACGCATCTTGTTGCAACACAATATCCCTTATTTAATTAATTGTAACAATAATGTCTTTGTGTTTATATGCCACAAATTGGACAAAACGTCACCAAAATGGGATTATGACCTACAAACTAGTCTTCTGACAATACATCAGTAAAAGCTACACAGAAACATGAAACTACAAGTGACAGTAGTTCGGAAACTACAGGGCAACACTTACTGTATGTGTGCTACACTTGCTATTAGATGTGACAACATAGACAGACAACAACAACAATGATTTTAGACCACTGACAGTGATACAGACTAACGTCTGTTTTCTGGATTATGTTAGCGCTGAAGAATGGCACATTAAAGTCTTTTTGTGTTTACAATTTTTCAAAATACAGCTCAGTCATGTGAAATTGTGATACTTAACACAGCATCACATGTTAAACCTCCTTAATTCAAGTAAACCTGCTGTTTTAACTAGAAAATTTGTTATGAAATACAATGAAATGCCCCAAATAAAAATGTATAGCAGCCACTGTGAATAAATAGTAATGACAACAAAATAAATGCTGTGCCCAAATTTCGTTTTCCAACTACAGATCTGACAAAGGCTCAGTATTGACACTCTGAATTGCAATCCAAATTACTAGTGATTATGTTAACCAGCAGATTAAAATGAAATGCATTTATTTGATTTGCTAACTTCAGTTGGAATCAGAACGCAGTCTAGACGTAAAAACGAATACCGAGGCAAAATATCATCTACAAAACACTGAAAATTTATGATTGAAAATCAACATGAAACTGCTTTCAGAACCCAATTTACTTTTAACTGTGATGCTAAGCAGAATATTCAGAATTGATTTTATCAGCCAGGAAATGACTAGATTGTGAAAATTGGCATAACATGCCCTGAATGCAAGTTTGTCAACCGTGAATCTTATAAAAATCCACTTAAACCTACTTCTGACAAGGATTTTTGACTGGGACTTGGAGACTGAAGGTCAAGTTCAGTAGGGAAATACGTACATGTTCAAATCGATCTTTATTTGCTTTTATTGCCGAAACGTTATCACATTACTATTAGCTAACTTTAAATTATTGCATTAACAATGAAAATAAATTTAGAAAGGCTGTAATATCTGCAACAGTAGCTTCAACAATGCAGCAGTAGCTAGTTGTCTGCTGGTTAAATAATTTTGATGTCAGCCAAAAAGAAAAATTCATTGGAACGGAACGAGTTACACATTATGATGAACAATTATAAAACATGGGTGTTAACAAAGTGGAATAACAGGAACATTAAGAGAGTAAAAAGGGTTGATTTCATGTTGACTAACTTCAACTTTTGATAGCATATTGACTAACTCAAGTTAAGTCTTTTAAACTAAGAACTGAAAAGTAACAGTTTTAAACTCTGACAAAGGAGAATTAAAGTTCCCAGACACCCTTTGTCAGTGCTTACTCAGTTCAGGTACCGATAAAGTAAATTAATGTAAACACCCTGTAAACCATTCAGTGCCATTCTTCCTGATAATTAATTCTTCATATCTCTCAACAGGTGAGTTCACCACTCACCAAATGGCAATAACCCCATTGACAATTATTCTATTGTATTCCCAATATGAACAAATGATTTGCAGTGCCTTTATCAGCCTCCTATTCAACTCATTGTGCTGAGGAACTCGACTGTCCATAATTTCACAATCCTCTCAGGTCTAACAGTAGTCGTCCCAGTAGGGCAGCAGTTTTAGCGGTATGTATGATGTGCTGAAAAAGTGCAAGTGTTCCAGTCACAGAAATATAAAATTCAAGTGCATATTCACGCCTAGAATCTTTAAAATACACTTCTCTGTCCATTCAGAATCATTTTTTTCATTATTGGACCACCCAGCTGGAACCACCTACTGTACACTCTTAAATATAAACAATACTAATAAAAAATCCTTTATTGGCATCTATGGTTCCAAGAAGAGCCTGTAACATCCACTGAATCTTTCCATTGCACAAAATGTTCTTTACAGTGGAAAAAAAATTTTCACTAAGGAAAAATGGTTATTTTAAGAACTGTTCACTGAAAGGTTCTCTGGGGAACCCAGAATGGTTCTTCTATAGTAGGGACGTTCAAAACTTCCTGGAGGGCCACTGTTCTACAGGATTGTAGCTCCAACCCTAATTAAACACACCTGAACCAAAGTAATCAAGGTCTTTAGACTCACTAGAAACTTCCAGGCAAGTGTGTTGGAGCTAGTTGGAGCTAAACTCAGCAAGATATTGGCCCTCAAGGAGCAGAACTGGACACCCAAGTCCAATGGCATTGCTGTGAAACTTTGGAATTTTTATTTTTTAGAGTGTACTTAATATCTAATTTCAATAAATTAATGATGTTAGTACATCTGATTATGTGCCATCCCATATGAGAGACTTTAAAATACCTGTGGAGGAGAAAAAAAAAGTTCCTGGACAACTGGTGAGGTCTTTGTGGATGGATGGGTTGCTTTGAGCTTTCCCCAATGGTTTTTATGCCATATTTTATGTGACATAATGTCAGTTCAGTGGCTTATATTATTTCTCGTCCCATTTTTGACCACCAGAGGGTCAAGGAAAGACATTTAAGGTGCTGGTAGAAGAACCAGGCTCTACGGAGCATGGAGACCTGGACGTTAGACCACAGTGTTCCTCTGCCGGTATGGAGGAGGAGGCAGGACTGTTCCTGGCTTCAAACCAGACAGATATTCAGGGTTTTCAGCCACGGCAGGCTGTATGTGGCCATTCTGCTTGTAAAGGAACTTGTTATTGCAGATCACCGAAGAGTCTTGGGAGTTTTGAGGGGTGACCTTGGGCGGAAGGCTTTGCTGCCAATACTCAGGATTGTCAAAGCTATTCTTGTACATCTTGTCCACTAATGCGGTCCCAATCTGGGTGCCCGGTTGCACCGGATGACCCGGTAGGCCCATTGTGCCACCTTTACCAGACTTTGCCAAGTGAAACTGTTGGGGAGAATGATTAGATTTGTTTGGGTGCCCTGGTTGGACTTGATAGCTCACTAGACAGATCTGGCCTGCTGGTGGAACAGATTTGCTGCCATGATCATGAACCAACTGAATTGAATGGGCATTTTGATCATTTTGGCTCATCGGTCCAGGGTGTACCGGCTGAACTGGCGGTATGGCGAAATGAACGTGCGGTCCATGGCTGTGATGATGGGGTTTTCCCAATTGTGTGATGTGGGGAACATGTGTGCTTTGAGTGTGGGCTGCTGTGGTCATCTGCAATGGGATGGAGACTCCATTTTTCCTTAACATCTCCTGGTTCATGCCGCTGGGGTTGTTGAATGTGTTGAGGTAAAGGGGCTCGTTGATATACTCGTCTTCACAATTGGGCTTCCCATCAGGGGCGCTGTGGTAACCCAAGTTGTCTAGCGCATGAATGTCTTTATTTTTACGCCTTGTTACAAAAGGATTCTCCTCAACAGGGTTCAGATGATCTGCAAAGAAGATAGACAATGACATGGATAAAACATTGTAGTTATACTTTACTCCCCCTCATGTCATATTATGACTTTTTACTGTAGTTTCTTTCTTTGGTGAAACATAAGGCAGCAAATGTGTAATGATGTCTTGGTCAATTTTCTTAAATATAATGAAAGTGATTGAGGACCTGGGCTATCCAGCTCCAAAAACAAAAAAGCACTCTGAAACCCATACAAATCATAAAAAAATAATTATGAATCATAAACCTGGTTCATACAACTTAAGCGCTGCACATCTTCTGAACGGGTTCGTTCTTTGATACAATTAAAGTAGCAGTAAGGCCTAGACAGCAACAAAACAAACAAAAAAAATTTAAAGAAAAAAACGAATTGCTTCATTAAAAATACTTAATTAATACTAAAAACTTTGGTCCCTATTCATCGTAATTGCATAAAAAATGACCGGTACATTCTTCAAAATGTCTTGTTCTAAATTTCACAGATAAAAAAAAAAGTCAAACAGGTTTGGAACGACACAAGGGTGAGTAAACGATCTAATAATAACGGTCCTATTCACAAATTCTATAATAAATATTTGAGAACATACTTGTGGAGATCTTGTCCTTCATAGGGGACATATAACCATCCTCATCTGTATCTTCCCTCTGTCCTTTCTCTCCCAGTAGGACAGTTGGGTCTGCACTGTAACGCTGTCCACTGCTGTCCTCTACTGAGTGAACTGTGGGCTGTTTCTTTAAGCTTCCATTGCAGTGCTGCTCATCTGCTGGGTCCAGACCTGATCTTTGTATACCTGCCGGGACAGAGGGGCCACTTCCTGTAGCAACTGCCTCATGGGGTCGGGATCCTATCACCTCTTCAGGGCACAAGCTTCCATCTTGATACTCAAACTGGTTCTGATCACAGGAGGAACAAAAAATTAACTTAAGGTAAAATAAGTTAAAATATGCTTTAGACATGTCCACAGGAAAAACATTCAGAACAAACACTATATATATATATATATATATATATATATATGTGTATACCAATATATTGCCAGGGCTTATAATTACCAGAATGATGTTTGCCAATTTTTTTTTTTTTTTTTTTTTTTACAAAAACCCCGGTTTTTTATTTTTAAAATTTTTTTTTTTTTTTTTTTTTTTTTTTTTTTTTTTTTTTTTTTAAATGAATATACATACATGTTTTTGTTGCATATATATGTGTTCTAGATTCAGTGTAAACACTATGCTTTGGCAATACATTGTAACAATTGTCATGCCAATAAAGCACGAATTGAATTGAATTGAATTGA
>NW_015505204.1:5227624-5245258 GCF_001515645.1 Sinocyclocheilus grahami
ACAAAAAAAACACTATATATATATATATATATATATATATATATATATATATATATATATATATACAGTGGGGCCCAAAAGTGTGAGACCACTAGTGAAAACAACCTAACATTTTGTTTTTTGCTTTTCATAATTCTCAATGTGGTCTTTTGGACACCATTGTATTGATCATACTGTATATGTAAGATTTTTAACACTTTCTAAGCTATATCAAAGCTCAAGTTTAAAGTGGCATGTTATTGTATGAAGCAGGAAGTGAATGTAATTTTGCCTGTTTTTTTCCTTACTCAGGTGAAATGAAAGGCTGTGACCAACTTGGCAATGGAGAGAGTCTATTCAAACAGTAATAATAAAAGCAAGGTGCAGAGGTACTGCTCCATATAGTGTTCAGTGACAATTTGACCTCCGTTTGACCAAGTTTTTTTTTCTTAGAAAGAAATTAATACTTTTATTCAGCACGGATGCATTAAATTGATCAAAAGTAAAAGCAGATATATATTTTTTTTACATTATTACAAAATATTTCAATCTCAAAATAAATGCTGTTTGTTTGAACCATGAAAGAATCCTTAAAAAAAATAATGTAATGATAGAGTAATGATGCTGAAAATTCAGCTTTGCATCATAGGATTAAATTAAATTTTAAAATATATTAAAATTGTTATATGTAGTTGTTTTAAATTATAATAATATTTCACAATATTACTGTTTTACTGTATGTTTTGATCAAATAAATACAGCCTTGGCAAGCATAAGGGACTTCTTCCAAAACTTTAAAAACAAAAATCTTTCTGACCTCAAACTTTTGAATGGGAGTATAAATGTAAAGCATTCATCATCATATAGGTGAATGAATGAACAAATAAACCAAAAATATTAATAAACAAATACAGTAGATCAAAAGGTTTGAAACCGTGCTGATAAACTGGGATTGAAAATCTAGCATTACTGTAAAACCTGGAAACAATGATTATGTTAAAGAAGAATTACAATTTTTATGTAATTATGTCCATAAATGTACTAGGAATAAAAACACATGATGTCTTAAGGAACGGGCAGAAAACTTGCAAAACAAAACAAAACAAAACAATGAAATAAAATCAAATTAATAAAATTAAAAACATATTTTATTGTTTGTATTTTGATTCCTGCTGTGAAGTGACCATAAACTGTGGTACCATGGTGCTTACTTGATTTGAATCTACATGTGGGTGGGGCATATGGGAAGTGGGAGGAGCATTTAAGGAATGAGGAACCAAGTACTCCTCAGCATCCATCAGGTCATCCAGCTCCTCCTCATCTAGAAGACTCTGGAAGAACTTACTGTGGTTGGGGCTGGGCAGCTTCATGCGATCGTCCCCCTGAGATGACATTTAGTATAATCCACTGAACTCCAGGAACGTTTCAAAATTTCAAGCAAAGAGAAGTTAAGCAATCCCCACCTGTATGACGAGGTATCTCTGAGGGTCTCGTGCCATGCGGCTGAACTCTGCAGCGAGTTCTTTAAACCGAGGCCGACTATCAGCATCAATCATCCAGCCTGGAGGTGAAGACAGGCCAACAGTAAATCAGAAATATACAACAAAATTCAACTTTGCAAGTAAAATCTTCCTTTACATTTTCATATAATAAATAAATACTCTATATATATGCATTTTATATATTTGCATATATTGAGTTTAAGAATATTAAACTCTCTAAGGTGTTGCAATTGTTATGTTGAATCAAATCATAAACGGCGGCTTCCAGTCAAATCTGATTATGACGAACAGATCTAATATTCATCTCTTTTCACTTCTTTGTGGAATTGACTGTGCCAAAACAAAACAGAGTGCGAGTGCATAAAGAGAGCTGGATATAAAAGTGACAGCAAATACAAGACTAACGTACCAGATTTGGCTATCGCTTTTTACATTTTACTTCATTAGCAAAATGGCACAGCATAATCGTATTAAAGGTGAAGCGCGTCATTTCTGTGCCACCAAATGGAATTTCTGAAACAACATCAGGTTTCTGAAACACTTCCTCTACCATTGGTCGATACAAAGGAAAGCATATACTGTATGAACAGATCAGAAAGTCTCAGAATATGACTCACATTTGACCATCACCATGTAGACGTCTATGGTGCAGATGGGTGGCTGGGGCAAACGCTCGCCCTTCTCCAAGATGTCTGGAATCTCACGTGTGGGAATCCCATCATAGGGCTTTCCTCCAAACGTCATCAGCTCCCAGATAGTCACCCCTGAATGAATGTGAAACATAGTCCACTGTTAGCTAGCAAGATGGTAATGAAACTACAGGAGGTGTATGTGAAACTTATAGAGAACGTGCTGTCTTTACCTACATTTAACTTTCATTACCTTGTAGAAAACAGTATCCCAATTTTGTGTTTTGTTTAGCAGCTCTTTGCAGTTTTATACTCCCAACTATGCTAATTTGCATTTAATCCTTAATTTTGCTTATAGAATTCTTTGAGAACACAAAAAATTAAAATAAACTGTGTGGCGCTGATAGACGCCCATATGTAGCGCCGTTGCGCTTCTGGTGTCCCGAGTTCGAGTCCCAGTTTGCGGACCTTTCCTGATCCTGTCCACCCTCTCTCTCTCGCACTTCGCTTTCTGTCTAACTACGGTCCTATCCAAATAAACTCATACATTTGCCAAAAATAGATCTTAATAAATAAATAAATAAATAAACAAACAAACAAATAAATAAATAAATAAATAAATAGTATAAAAATTTAATAATTAATATAAAATGAATGTTAATATGTAAATGTCAATATTAATTATATATAATTGTACAGATTTTTATTTATTTTCATTTATACGCACCAATGTAACAATGCATATTAAAAACAGCAATATATACAACACTTTTTAAAAGTGTGAGGCCAGCAAATTATTTCTTTTATTCAGTAAGTATCTATATTAAAGCATCTAGATAAATGAGTTAAATTAAAGACAGTTACATAAACGCAGACATATGATCGTACTGATCTTAAACTTTTGACACTAGTGTATTTTTACTATGTACACACACACACACACACACACACACACACGTATATATAATATAATATGCATGCCATACAGAGACTTCTGTGAACATTTTGAGTGATGATGCAAATGAATTCATGCAAATACATCGTTGAATCAGAGTTATTAATGGGAACATTTTCAAACTAAAATATATTAATTGAACATATACATTTGCCACATTGAGATCAAACATTCTGTGAAATCTAATAAGAAAATAAACAGCATATTAAAATATATGCAATAATAATATATTAATATATTATTCAGCGCATGACATGTTTATGTCGACTGCAATTCATTTTTTTAAGAGCTCTCTAAAAATCGTCACTAGCAAAACATCTATATATATCTATATATATTTTTTTTTATTAGAAAAAAAGTCCTACCAATGAAAAATGATGCTCTTTGCCCTCATAATGGTGCATTTCAAGCATCTCCCAACCAGCCAAACCCCTTGACTAATTCATGGCTCTCTGTGAGATGTCATTTGCCGACTTTTTCTTACAGAGGCAACAGCTATCGCTGCTCAGAGTTACTTATGCAGCTGTCTGAGAATTTATGTGAACATGCATGAGTCAGACAAGAACATTGTGTTAAAATACATTTTCTCTGTGATATGGAGAGAGACACTGACCCATCCATCACACGACGGCACTACAGACACTGCTTTAAGAGCCGCCACTGCACACTTTCTACACACACTCTCTAACATTTACTCTCTCCCTCTCTCAAACACAGTCACGCAGAGTGCACACATAAGAAGAAACACAACATATAACACAGAATATCTTAAGCTATCCATGTAGAACATAACATCTGCTTCAAAACCTGTTGAGCTGCTTTTTCCTTTACTTAATACATGCCTTGGTAGCATCTTCAGTGAGTGTTTCATGTCAAGATGAGGCTAAATTCATTCTAATACAGTTTGACAGTTTGATGTTTTATTTGTTGCTTGAATGTACACTACCGTTTTAAAGTTTGAGGTCAGTAAGATTTTTTTTTTAAGAAATCACCTCATTTATTTAGCAAGGATGCATTAAACTGATCAAAGTGACTATATAGAGATTTTTTATGTCACAAAAGGTTTCAGGTGAACATGCATGAGTCAGACAAGAACATTGTGTTAAAATACATTTTCTCTGTGATATGGAGAGAGACACTGACCCATCCATCACACGACGGCACTACAGACACTGCTTTAAGAGCCGCCACTGCACACTTTCTACACACACTCTCTAACATTTACTCTCTCCCTCTCTCAAACACAGTCACGCAGAGTGCACACATAAGAAGAAACACAACATATAACACAGAATATCTTAAGCTATCCATGCAGAACATAACATCTGCTTCAAAACCTGTTGAGCTGCTTTTTCCTTTACTTAATAATGCCTTGGTAGCATCTTCAGTGAGTGTCTCATGTCAAGATGAGGCTAAATTCATTCTAATACAGTTTGACAGTGTGATGTTTTATTTGTTGCTTGAATGTACACTACCGTTTTAAAGTTTGAGGTCAGTAAGATTTTTTTTTTAAGAAATCACCTCATTTATTTAGCAAGGATGCATTAAACTGATCAAAAGTGACTATATAGAGATTTTTTTATGTCACAAAAGATTTCAATGAATGTTACCATGTTATTACTGCATTCATTTTTTTATTGATTAAATATATATATATATATATATATAATTCAATATTGAAACATTATTTTCATGGGAAAAAACAAACACACACACACACACACACACACACACATATATATATATATATATATATATATGAGAGAGAGCGATAGAGTACTAACAATAAACAAGATATTTATTTTAGCATTTATTACAGTCTTTATTTATGCTAGTTCACAGTGCATTAATTAATGTTAACAGATACAATTTCTGACTTGAAAAAATGTATTAGTAAATGCTGAAATTTCTATAAACTGAGACTAACAAATGCTGTAGAAATACTGTCTATTGTAAGTTCATGTTAACTAATGTTAATAAATGGGACCTTACAATAGTCATACTGTCATAATGGTACAAAGATCACTGTTGGGGAAAAAATGTCATTTCTGGCATATATTTCTTTATATTTTTTAATTTATATGTACCATTTGTGTTAAAATAAATGATAAAAAGTTGTTTTGAATAAAAATTGGTTAAAAATAAAGACAGTGAGGTCATTAGTGAGATAATATATTGCTGATGTAGTAGTGAAATACTTGATCAATAACAACTTGCACTTTAAATATAGCAAGACATCTGCAATAACTACTTCAGCTACAGGAACCTTTTCTGTTTATGTCAATCAATTTTGGCATCCCTAAACACCTCAATCCCTTTTTTTCTGCTTTTAGTAAATTACAGTTAATATCTCAGAACTGCAATGCCAGCACAGGCATATTTCACGAATTAATCTCCATTCAGAGCAGTCAGTGTTGGGCCGTACATCGTTACATTAAACATCCCCCCTCACTTATGAAAGACAGTTTATTGCAGGTCAGACACTCTGTATCTTCATCCTCTGCCAAACTACATCTCCTTCTTGACTCTTCATATGATTAGACTGCCAAGACATTTTACATCAATGCACTGTGTATACAAATGCAAATGCAAAAAACAAACAAAACAACCGTTTGTTTGTTAGTTTCTAAAACGATAAATGCATGCTACTCACTGAATTAAACATGCAACATAAAATGCGACAATTTAATTAAAAGTACTTAATTAGTATTACAATTAACAGTTGTACGATACTATTTGAATACATGGCATTATGCTATTGCTTCACACTAACAATGAACAATAACTCATCATTTAATAAAGATTAATAAATGCTATAAAATATATATTGCCCATTGTTGGTTCATATTAGCTAATGCAATAAATAATTTTATAATACCTTATTTTATTGCTGGAGGAAGCACAATTTTGGATTATGTACTTTAACCGTTGAACTAAGGTTTAAAGTTAAACTGCCTTGATGATGTATTTCTTTCTTACACACATGCAGCTTTTTGCTTCACAAGACTATTTTGGATTATTGTGATGTTTTTATCAGATGTCTGGACTCTCATTCTGACGGCACCTATTCACTGCAGAGGATCCAATCGTGAGTAACTAATGGAATGCTAAATTTCTCCAAAGCTGTTCCATTGAAAAAAAAAAAAAAACTTGAGGGCATGAGGGTGAGTAAATATTCAGCAAATTCAAATTTTTAGTTGAGCTATTCTTTTAATGCATAACTATGTGATCAGACCTCTCACATCTGCATCTAGTTCATTCACTACACTTGCATTGCAAGAGGGATTCACACTCACAAACTCTCTTGAGCCCTACACTGCAAATCTACTCGCACAATAATGTTGTCTGTTTCCTTGATGTGTTATGGAGGAGGAGGATAACAGGACTACATACTGTCTGAAAAGCTGTAGTGCGTGGGCAGCACAGGAGGTTCATCAGACAACATGGTATAATTTGTGATAAATACACAGGGTCCATCACACACTGCTGGAACAAAGACAATGATGACTAACTGCGTCACGCTCCACAAAGAAAAAAAATGCTGTCTTTTCTGCTAAGCCTCCAACCGATGAAAGTTTGCAGCTAGCTGGCCAAAGAAGATGTGTAAACATAATTTGTTATTTATGAAAACTCAAGGCTGAACTTGATGCTGTTTGCTTCATACATGATCAATCCAGTTTTCAAGCATCAACACAAAATCAGCTTCACCCTTCATTTTCACGCTTTCATGCTTTAATTGTTAATAGTACTTTACTGACATGATAGTGTTTTCATACAATATTGCATTACACATGAAGCCATGTTACTCCGGACTACAGTTCCCATCATCCATTGCACTGATTACACACACACAGCTGAATGCACTGATTACACACGCACAGCTGAATCCAATCAGACATGCTTTATAAGCCCTGGGCTGTGTCCGAAATCGCCCCCTATACCCTTAAATAGGGCACTATTTGAGGGAACAGCCATTTTTAGTGGTGTCCGAAACCATAGTGGACGTTCTCGAGAGCACTCATTCCATCCCACAATGCACTGCAAAAACGAGTGTACAACTGGTGCACACTCAACGGCTAGAGAATGCCCATAATGCACCGTGAGAGTGACGCGCCGAATGAATTCCCGCATCTCGCCAGAAGATGGCGCCCGCAGCTGAATAATCAATCCGTTCATTTTTACAAAGCGCTAATCCATGGCGTACAGCATAATGTACAACACGGGTATAAATTCATTGTAAATTGATTATTAAATTGTTTGATTAGGGTTTATACATAATTTCCGTGACAGAGTTCAAGATAAATCCTTTAATCTTACTACTGGAGCTGCTAGTTTGCTAGTTTCAAATGATTAATAAACAGCAAGCACAAACAATGCAAAAGCGGCATTCCTTCCGGTGCACTCAGTGTCCGAATTCACTCACTCGTTTTCATTCACTCCTTCTAGTGAACTGAATTAGTGACCTAATGTAGGGAATAGTGAATGAGGGTATAGGGGGCGATTCGGACACAGCCCTGGACTTCCTCGTTCAGATGGCCGAGTATTGCTTAGCATATATCACTCACCTAGCGATAGCTACTCTACGGAACCCGTTAGTTTTCATAGCCTTACCTTAGTCTTGCCTTGACTGTTTTCCTGTATCCTGATCTTTGCCTGTGTACCTCGGATTCCCCCTCTCGTCTTGTCTTATTCAGATACTGTTTGCCCCTGCCTGGACCTTAGCATTGTACTTGGATTTACGCCCTGTTAATTCTGTTCGCCGAACGTAGACCCACGCTAGTCCTAGGAATATTCTTGTGTCTTGCCCTCTATATACCCGTTGCCATTATCTGACCCTTGCCTGTCTCTAACCATGTCTACGAATAAAGCCTTGCATTTGGACCCGCATGTCTCATTTCTCGTCAGCCCCGTAACAATAAGAGACATCTCGCAAAAACTAAATAAAATTGTATAAAAATTAAATTAACCTTAATTATTCTAAACTTTTGGCAAGCAATATATTCTTTTTTTATTTTATATTATTATATTCTGTGATGAAAATCCGCGAGGGGCCTCAGAATGAACCAGAATTATTGCAATAGCAGCAAGTTTCTGCAAAACTAATTTTATATAATTTAAAGCGGAAACCAATGCATGATGTATTCAGATACATCATGCAGCATATGCTTCCATTTGTCGCATATGTACTGATTTTTCAAATTACAAATTCTGTTATGCAACAGATTTTACACTCTACACAACCCTTTTCCCTTTAAACTGGAACATGAAAGAAAAATGTAATGTAAATTTTATGTATTATCATAAACTGAATGACAGTGCATGCAATATATTACAATCAGATTTCAATTTTAGACTGAAAAAGACATGCCTTGCTTAAAACCACATCTGTGAAAAATATGAAAATGGACAAATTTCAAAGCCAATGTGTTATGAAAGATGTTCACATAAAACTATTTATAGCTGGCTAAAGCATAGTTGGCTAAAGCCCAGGCAATCCTATGAGACTGAAATCAGATGAGTGAATGGAAAAACATCCGCATAAAAATATTAGAATTATTTCAGAACTGGATCAAGATTTCTTCCTTTGCCCACATCTTCAAAAGCAAACATTACTAAATCATTCATGAGCACAGAGTCCCATCAGCTGCAGGCGGCTTGAATTAGCCCAGTTCACTCTAATCTGTGATAAGGACACCTCAGCTCTTTTCATAATCAACCATCTTGAAATGAATGATCCAATCAGGCCTTCAATCCTCCAAATCCAAACTCCACACATCTATTAGTGAAGCGGATACCTTGTGGTAATTGGAGGGTTTCAGAGGCTTTCTGCATTTTCCAGAGTGATCAGCAGGCTGAATGAAAGAGCTTATTCAGCTTGGATTAGGGATTGTTTGAGAGGCGATGGAAAAAGATGAATGTCAGCTTTAAACAGCATAAACATAAAAAGGCGATTTAAAATAAATAAATAAATATACATAGGAAAGGCTTATTAACAAACAATATATCTAAATTGAATTGAGGACAGAAAAAGCTGAAAAAAGGGTTGGGAGACCTGCTGCCCCACTAGTGAGTTGCACTTGCTCAGCTAGAAAACCACATATGCATTAGTGGATGTCTTAAAGGAATAGTTCACCAAAAAAATTTAATTAGCTGAAAATGTACTCTCCCAAGCTATCTGAGTTAGTCTTTTCAGAAGACATCGCTTGGATGGATTTTTTTAATGACATATGCAGCTTTTCACTTCACAATACATCAGTTGATTCACTAGATGAGGATGCTCCATGCTGGCCATGATCAGTGCCTCCTAGAAGACAAAAACAGAAAGACTGTAAATGTGCTGTTTTCATCAACAGGGTTTATCGTCAAGTATCTCATAATACAATACAATACATATTGGGAAACCAAATTAAAACCATAATTTAAAACCCCTCCAAAACCACAAGAGAGGCCCAATATGCCTGCAGGAGAAGGTCTGAATCTGCAGTTTCAGTTTCAATCTCTCTCGCACCTCATAGAAGCAATTGAGAACCTTAGCACTTTACACTGGCACATCACAAAGCATACTAACAGCTTAATAAAGGTCACAAGCTTAATTTAAAAAGTTCGCCTTTAGACTTTTCTTTACACTGTACAACGGTTTAGGGTCAGTAAATTAAATGTTTATTTATATTTTTAAATTTATTCAGTAGGGATTGGTTAAATTGAACAAAAACGACAGCAAAGGCATTCAACGTTTCCAAAAAGGCTGTTCTTTTGAAATGTCTATTTGTCAAAGAATCCTGAAACAGACTTCTTTCAAAATCTTACCAACCTCAAACTTTTTACTTTTACTAGTGTACATTTATGCAATTGCAGAAAGCAATTTCAAAGTAAGCCTGAAAATAAGTGTAACAATTTGTTATTCACGTGAACAGCATGATGTTAAGCTATCAAGTCAAAGGCCATATAGCCTTAAAAGCAATAGCCTAAGCTGGTTAGTTACATTATATTCATCTACTTTTAAACATACACAATAATGCATGTAATTTCCAGAAATGATTGTGTCGGTTATTTGATTTGCACTGTTGGTGAAAATGACATTTTCAGTAAATCCATTCCCTTGCATTTTTATTTTTCAAATGATGGTAACAAGTAAAGTAAGGTTTAATTGTAAATTACTCACATCCATAAACTCCACATTGGCTTTTGGTCCTGTGCTTTCATTGAGTATCTTTATGGCCACTGGAATCTTCACAGTTTCTCCTTCTGGAACCCAGATTCCCTTATAAAGAAGATGGCAGCAGAAGTCAATTACATGTTAACTAATATATTGTTGAGGAACCGCAAAACACACAAATCATAAATGTTAATGTAGCACCTTGTAAACAATGCCAAAGGCTCCTGTTCCCAAGATCTTGACCCTCTTAAGCTCTGTCTCTTTCAGTATACGCAACTGTGCCTGGTTGGGCGCTGTGCCGCTTGGCGTTAAAGGCTCCACCAGCTGCTCAAAAGACACAAGCAACATCAAAATCACTCAGCATAATCACAAATTCACACATAACTACAATGTCTACTTCAGTTTGATCCACCAGTCACAGGTTAGCTCTATAATAGACTCATGTTCTGTCTGATAATATTATTGTCATCATGTATGAATGTATTCATTTGATTATAGTCTGGGTTTTGCCTATTTTAAGTTTTCAGTTTGCATTGCTCAGTCTTTGATTTCCCTTCTTTGCTTCTCGAGTTAAGCCTGTGTTTATACAGAGATTCTTTCAGTGACATTATTTAACTTGACTTACCATTTCTTGGCTGATCTTTAGACTTATCAAGAAGTTAGTGGACTTGCTTATAATCCCAAACCAATTTCCAAGTGCATATGCCTTCAACAGAGCTTTCAGGGCCTCAAACTAGATATCTGTATTGAGACCATTCAAAACCACAATGCCTTTTGTCTTTTCATTTTCACCTTTAAACCTCAACTAAAAACAAATCAACCTGAAACAATAGTAGATACTGTTAACAGTAGATCAACTTGGTGCTCTAAACTCCTTAACATCTAACAGAACTGCAGATTCCATAATATTGACTTAAACTTTATATCAAATGCACACACTCACACACATACTGGCTGCAGAACATTTTGAAGTACTTTCATAAGTTTCCATTTAAGGATCTGAGAATGATCTCCATTATTCCATTTGAGATTTCCCCGCCATTGAAGTGAAAGAGGCACTTTCAAATGGAAAATTGAGACTGGCTATAGACCCCACATGCACCACAACAACAATTTCACTGGCCAGTTTTCTATCTGATTTTCTTTTTTCTCTCCCTCTCTCTCTTTGCGTCTCATGAGACCAAATGTTTTTCAGATTAATTC
Source organism: Sinocyclocheilus grahami (assembly GCF_001515645.1). Classification (NCBI taxonomy): domain Eukaryota; kingdom Metazoa; phylum Chordata; class Actinopteri; order Cypriniformes; family Cyprinidae; genus Sinocyclocheilus; species Sinocyclocheilus grahami. The sequence continues at coordinate 5,239,049 of NW_015505204.1, forward strand.
TCTGCAACCAAATTATTCAAAATCATTTTAAATGCTGTCCGATTTTTAGCTCGCACCTCTGTTTCCAGGAAACGGCGTAAAGCTCTTTTCTTCTTGATGCTCTTCCGTCGGAAAAAGATAGCAAATCCGAGGGCCACAATTACGACCACAAACATCCCCCCAATCACCCCAGCTGCAATCAGAGGAGTCCTGGAGGAAAATGCAAGGATTTAAAACATATACCATAATATACTGTTAGAACAATTCAGAGTATATAAAATACTGCATTGTTTTTAAGGGAAAAGGTATTATCGATGCAATCACAACCACAGCTCTACGCACTGTCATATTATTTTTCTGTTAATATTATAAAAGTGAGAAAAAGTGTCAACTCTCAGTAAAAACTTGGACTTTTAAGAAGGACCACTGCTTTTCCAGAAATAGTGGCATGTTTTTTTTTTTTTTAAATCATAAATCAAGCTTCTAGTTGGAAAAAAAAACTACTTGGAAAGATTCTGTAATGTGTTGACTGTATTTGATTAATTGATTATTAGTTTCCTGAAATTTAGTGTTAGAAATTTAGTTATGAAATACTTTGCTTTTGACCTTCATATATTATATGTCGAAGGCTGCACTTATATTTTATTTAGCAATTCTTTAATATAAAAGTCAGAAGGATACTGTATGTGTGGCATGTGTTATGATCGAATCATCATATTATGTGTATTTTTTTTATTATTTGTACAGGTATATCATATATCATTCAATTATTTTCTTTCTTATTTGTAAAGCAAATTATTCGTAACAAATGAATGATAATTATGATATTCTTACGATAAAAAAAGCTTCACATTGTTGTAATATCGCATGTATCTCGAGTTAATAGTTTTTTGTTTTTTGTAAAATGGTAGAAACATTTGAAAAACGTATGGTCTTATTTTTTTACTGTTTATATTATTATGCAACATTTATATGTTTCTTGTAACTTTGCTTTAAAAGGTGATATGTAAATAAGGCTTCAAAACTTTCAAAACTTTGAGGTCAAAAGAAATTAAATAAAGAAATGAATACTTTTATTCAGCAAGTTCACAATAAATTGATCAGAAGTGACTAAGTATATTGTGAAATAATATTTCACAGTGTTAATACATTTTTTTGTCAAATAAATGCAACTTTGGTTAGCATCAGAGATTACTTTCAAGAACAGTAAAAAATCTTACCGACTTCAATTTTTGAACAGTAGTGCACATTATAAATATAATTTGGATAATCCATGTTTTATGCTGCTGTAAACACCATCAAAAGCATTTACTGCTTTATCCTGATCCTTATTAACAAGGCAAGAACTTGTTAATAAGATGTTTGTAATGTAATTACTGCAGTTGCCATGACAATAATAAAATCTCAAGGGCCTCAATAGGCTTTGTGTGTTGAGTAGCGCTGGCCTGGAGGAAAAGACAAACACACATGCATGCAGAAACCTACCCCTGGGTGCAGTTGGGGTGGCAGGGATGGCACTCGTTGTTGGTCTCGGCATATTTGAAGATGAAGCTGTTTGCTCCCTGCAGACCATCAGGACATTTCTCCACACAGTTGGGTCCATCTTTGAGATGCAAGCACTTCACACAGTGATCTGGACCCTAAACCATACAGACAAAATGCTTGACAATGACATATAAAATTAAATTTGTCTAGAAGTCGTACTTGAGGGTGGACAAATAAAGGAAAACAAACTACTTACAATATTTTATTGATGCTTATCCCAAATATTTTATGCACATGTTACTTTTTGGTACTTTCTTATGAGTTTGAGTAACTTTCATTAAACTTTTACTTAAACCACAAAGCGGTGCTGAAAACAAACAAATTCATACATATTTGATCAAAGTAATTGCCCATTTTGAGACGGGTGTCACACGGTTGGACGAGTTCTTACGTTCTTTGACAGCTCTGATGTTGCTAATTATGCAGCTTATGAATTGAGATGGACAGGCAGGTTATCATAAGAAGATGACAGCTTTGTTCTTCTGTATTTAAATTCTAAAACTTTGGCACTTGAATTTTTACATTTTACAGACAAAATAGAGGACTTCTAACTTAATTTACTGAAAAATATCATAATGATGGCCCGGATGGGTTGGAATGGAATAGCAGAGCAAATTTAAAAGGTATTTTAATAACTGTCAACATGGTGTTCGTATTCAATTTTACTCAAAAAATGTAGGGTGAGATTTGATAGGGAAAATTCGAGGCAAGTTTATGCATTTTTATGAAAGAAATAGAAAAAAATCTTTGGAATAAAGTGCACAAATGAATCACGGACAACCAAGAAAGTAGTTTGATCAATTCTGATGATGTTGACTTTAGGGGCCGTTTACACGACAATGTTTTCAGCCAAAAACGGGAAACTTTTTATGCATTTTGCCTGTTCGTTTACACGACAACGGCGTTTTGGGGACTGAAAATGCATATTTTTGAAAACGTGTTCCAAAGTGCAAGTTTTTGAAAACGCCACCATTATCGTTTCCATGTAAACACCCAAAACGGGAATTTTTTAAAACGGTAACGTCATGCGCGTGCATAGTACGTGTTAGGTATGTAGACATGCACAGTACGTGTCGATTTTAAAGGCAAGCGTGAACAAACATATACAGCAATGGCGAAGTACATGGTACTGTTGTTGCTGCTCAAGAGTTTGCTAACACTTCTTCAGCAAAGTGTGGATTTACTTCACCAATATTACAACCAACAGATGAGACGCATATAAAACATCTAATCGTCACCTCCCTACAGGTACTATTTACTAACAAGGTGACAGCGCCAACTACTGGCCTGGCATACATAATACAGCGTTTTTTGCCGTTTTCGCAGATATGTGTTACGCGAATTGTTTTAAAAACGTTGTCGTGTATACGTGAAACTTTTTAAAAACGCAATGGAAAAACTTTTCCGTTTTTGACTACATCGTTTTCGTGTAAACGTAGCCTTAGATAGCACTGCTTGGTTTACTTACAGGGCCATGACAGGTAAAAGTTTTATCTTCGGCCTTTTCACACTGGCTGTCACACTCCACACACACTGATCCATTGGCAAACTCGCGAACATCTCTAAAATATGCACATGAATAAAATAAAAATAGGTTAATTAAACATTATACTTTAAAACAATTACATTAGCAAAATTTTAATAAAATAAAACAAAATAAAATAATGAAATATCATTTAGTTTTATTTATCATTTTCCAACAAACAATTCTGGCCATATATGCAGAAATAATTGTCATATAATTATTCCTTTATCAATCAAAAGCATTTCAAAGTAGGTGATGCATTCTCTCTGCAACAACACATACAGCAGGTTTTGTTTTGTCTCCGACTCATCCTCCATGTCTTCTTGAACCACAGCCAACTGAACCACAGACACTATATTCACACACTGACGAGAACTTGGCTAATACACCAGTCGGCTGAGTAAGATCCATGAAAAAATAAAGGCATTTTAATTAGAAAAATCTTTCTCGGCACTGGTCTGAGAGGAAAGAACAAACAGTCCTCTTTAAATTTTATCTAAACAGATGGCAGCTCAGATTGCAGGAGATACGGCAGAGGGGCTGCCTAGCAGAGCCATCAATACCCTTTCCTTTGTTCGTTTCCATCAGCCCATGTTTCAGAGGAAAATTTTGAAAGCCGGTTCCAAAACAGGGAAAGATGGTGCCTTGTCAATAACAGAGTGGGAATCAAAGAAACCTCCCAGATCTTAAAACTATGGAAATCGAGTGTACGAACACTCACAGTTTAAAGTTTGTCACACTGGAAACTATTACAGTCAAAATAGGTGCTAATGTGATGCCCTAAACCAACTAAACTACCAACTGCAAACTACCAAGACATCTACCCACCTACCTACCTACAACTCTGAATGGGTGTTACTTTAAAGGTGGCATATCATGAAAATCTTAGTTTAGTATGTGCATGCTTCGGATGTGTGCATGCAGAAAATCAGAAGTTTAAACTAATATGGTTTAAAACACATGATTTCATGACACAACAGACATGATAATCAAAACCAAACAGATGTTTTTTTAGCAGAGTATCTGAGGAAAGAGCTGTAAAGGCACAGCCCAATTCTGGAAAAGGGGGCGGGGAGCAGCAGCTCATTTAAAGAGACATGCATGACAACAGTGTGTTTCTGCTTCCACTCAAAATAGGCATTTTCAAAATGATATAATAAATGATCTGTGGGGGGTTTTAAGCTGAAGCTTTACAGACACATTCTGGGGACACCTGAGACTTAGGGTGCTTTCACACTTGGTTCACTTGATGGTCCGAACCCGAGTTCGATTGCTCCACCTTCCCACTGCCCCCGCTGGACTGCATTCATATTATTTTATTTGGGTCCGAACCGCGGTTCGTTTGCATTAGCAAGCCAGCAGCTGTTTACCCCGTTGCTTAGTAACGACGGCACAGGAGAAGGCGACAAATGCATAACATTGCTCTCTGCACTTTTATACATTTACGTTTTTGAACCGTTCGTTTTGTCTACAAAGATTCGGTACATAACGGCACTTACGTCTGTCACGTTTACATCAGCAGCGAACCGTACCCCAGACCACCCTTTTTAAGCGGACTCGAATACGGTTTGCGGGTGCGCACCCGAGTTCGGAAGACAGCGTTCACATCATCCAAACGAACCGAATTCTGACATCAATCGAACCCGGATGCGCACTAAAAGTGCTAGTGTGAAAGCACCCTTATATTACATATTGTAAAAAGGGGCATAATAGGTCTCCTTTAACATATTTTAGTTTACTTTACTTTATATTTTAAAAGTAAATTCAGCATTATTTTATTTCATTTAAATATTTATTATCTACCCATCTACCTACCCACCTACTAACAGCTGTTAACTGTTTTATTTTATTATTTGACTTTTGTTTTATGACTAAAAATGTAATTAACCAAACATCATTTAATTTGATTCACCAAATAATCAGAATCAGAGCTACTAAGGCTTCTATTTACCCATCTACATACCCACATGTCTTAATTGTTTATTTTATTTTATTTATTTTATTTTGTTTTAAATTCACCAAGTGAATTTAAAATAAACACATAACGCTGTTCTCAGGTCTGAACTCTTGGTTGAGTGACTGGAGATGTTTGGCACATCCCCATTCATAGACTGGGCCTGCTGATTTAAAGTGCAATTAATTGAGTGTAATGAGACCCCTGTTCATTCTCCAAAATATGACACTCCCCCACAGCTGATTATTGTTAGGAACTAAATTACATTTTTCTGCCACAGGGAATCCTATTCAGATGTTGGTCAGAGTTGCCATTGTTTAATGACTACAGCAGAAAAGCAGTGCCAACCAAAGAGCTCTTCTCTGACGCTCCCGGTGGACCAGAATGTAAATTTGTTGTCAGATGAGAGTTTCCTCTTTGTCATTCACAGATGGCAGTGTGTTCTGAGCCCGCTCGGGACAGGCCGAGGAACAATTAGCTGGATTTGGTCTGTGCATGCCGTAGTGCTGACCAGACGTGGTCCTGCTGCCTTCTGCGTTCAGACTATAACTTTTAGATGAAATCCATCCCTCTCTCTGATTCTTTTAATCTTTTCTCACACATCCCCAAGGCAGAAGTTTGTACACAATTGTGTTTACAAAGTGGCTGGGGGCGAACGGCAATCTAAATGATAGATAGTCTTCATAAAACAAAAAAAATACTGCAGTAACCATGGCTGTACCCAATAGTCTAGTGTCAGAACTTGTGGAGATTCAAACACTGCCCACACAATGATGTTATTCATGAAACAATGACAGAATGAAATTGTGTAATTGGTATATAAATATATAAACAGTCAACTTGACAACTGAAAATTGTATTTATGAATTTAGGTTTATTAAGGTCTTAATGATATACTGGTCAAAAGACTTACAGCGTACAGCATAAATTTAGTGTTATTAGTGAAATATGTTATGTATTATATGAATTTCTTTACAAAAAAACTAATTTTTTTTTGTCTTTTTTACACCAACATGTTATTAAATTATATAAACAATAATATAAAAAATGAATATTCATGCATATTTAATTATATATTGTCTCATTTGCATATTTAAACAATATTTCTGAAGAAATGTAATGCAAAACAATGTCTATCTATCTATCTATCTATCTATCTATCTGTCTGTCTGTCTGTCTGTCTGTCTGTCTGTCTGTCTGTCTGTCT
>NW_015505204.1:5260964-5279842 GCF_001515645.1 Sinocyclocheilus grahami
TAGTACGTGTTAGGTATGTAGACATGCACAGTACGTGTCGATTTTAAAGGCAAGCGTGAACAAACATATACAGCAATGGCGAAGTACATGGTACTGTTGTTGCTGCTCAAGAGTTTGCTAACACTTCTTCAGCAAAGTGTGGATTTACTTCACCAATATTACAACCAACAGATGAGACGCATATACAACATCTAATCGTCACCTCCCTACAGGTACTATTTACTAACAAGGTGACAGCGCCAACTACTGGCCTGGCATACGTAATACAGCGTTTTTTGCCGTTTTCGCAGATATGTGTTACGCGAATTGTTTTAAAAACGTTGTCGTGTATACGTGAAACTTTTTAAAAACGCAATGGAAAAACTTTTCCGTTTTTGACTACATCGTTTTCGTGTAAACGTAGCCTTAGATAGCACTGCTTGGTTTACTTACAGGGCCATGACAGGTAAAAGTTTTATCTTCGGCCTTTTCACACTGGCTGTCACACTCCACACACACTGATCCATTGGCAAACTCGCGAACATCTCTAAAATATGCACATGAATAAAATAAAAATAGGTTAATTAAACATTATACTTTAAAACTATTACATTAGCAAAATTTTTATAAAATAAAACAAAATAAAATAATGAAATATCATTTAGTTTTATTTATCATTTTCCAACAAACAATTCTGGCCATATATGCAGAAATAATTGTCATATAATTATTCCTTTATCAATCAAAAGCATTTCAAAGTAGGTGATGCATTCTCTCTGCAACAACACATACAGCAGGTTTTGTTTTGTCTCCGACTCATCCTCCATGTCTTCTTGAACCACAGCCAACTGAACCACAGACACTATATTCACACACTGACGAGAACTTGGCTAATACACCAGTCGGCTGAGTAAGATCCATGAAAAAATAAAGGCATTTTAATTAGAAAAATCTTTCTCGGCACTGGTCTGAGAGGAAAGAACAAACAGTCCTCTTTAAATTTTATCTAAACAGATGGCAGCTCAGATTGCAGGAGATACGGCAGAGGGGCTGCCTAGCAGAGCCATCAATACCATCAGCCCATGTTTCAGAGGAAAATTTTGAAAGCCGGTTCCAAAACAGGGAAAGATGGTGCCTTGTCAATAACAGAATGGGGATCAAAGAAACCTCCCAGATCTTAAAACTATGGAAATCGAGTGTACGAACACTCACAGTTTAAAGTTTGTCACACTGGAAACTATTACAGTCAAAATAGGTGCTAATGTGATGCCCTAAACCAACTAAACTACCAACTGCAAACTACCAAGACATCTACCCACCTACCTACCTACAACTCTGAATGGGTGTTACTTTAAAGGTGGCATATCATGAAAATCTTAGTTTAGTATGTGCATGCTTCGGATGTGTGCATGCAGAAAATCAGAAGTTTAAACTAATATGGTTTAAAACACATGATTTCATGACACAACAGACATGATAATCAAAACCAAACAGATGTTTTTTAGCAGAGTATCTAAGGAAAGAGCTGTAAAGCCACAGCCCAATTCTGGAAAAGGGGGCGGGGAGCAGCAGCTCATTTAAAGAGACATGCATGAAAACAGCGTGTTTCTGCTTCCACTCAAAATAGGCATTTTCAAAATGATATAATAAATGATCTGTGGGGGGTTTTAAGCTGAAGCTTTACAGACACATTCTGGGGACACCTGAGACTTAGGGTGCTTTCACACTTGGTTCACTTGATGGTCCGAACCCGAGTTCGATTGCTCCACCTTCCCACTGCCCCCGCTGGACTGCATTCATATTATTTTATTTGGGTCCGAACCGCGGTTCGTTTGCATTAGCAAGCCAGCAGCTGTTTACCCCGTTGCTTAGTAACGACGGCACAGGAGAAGGCGACAAATGCATAACATTGCTCTCTGCACTTTTATACATTTACGTTTTTGAACCGTTCGTTTTGTCTACAAAGATTCGGTACATAACGGCACTTACGTCTGTCACGTTTACATCAGCAGCGAACCGTACCCCAGACCACCCTTTTTAAGCGGACTCGAATACGGTTTGCGGGTGCGCACCCGAGTTCGGAAGACAGCGTTCACATCATCCAAACGAACCGAATTCTGACATCAATCGAACCCGGATGCGCACTAAAAGTGCTAGTGTGAAAGCACCCTTATATTACATATTGTAAAAAGGGGCATAATAGGTCTCCTTTAACATATTTTAGTTTACTTTACTTTATATTTTAAAAGTAAATTCAGCATTATTTTATTTCATTTAAATATTTATTATCTACCCATCTACCTACCCACCTACTAACAGCTGTTAACTGTTTTATTTTATTATTTGACTTTTGTTTTATGACTAAAAATGTAATTAACCAAACATCATTTAATTTGATTCACCAAATAATCAGAATCAGAGCTACTAAGGCTTCTATTTACCCATCTACATACCCACATGTCTTAATTGTTTATTTTATTTTATTTATTTTATTTTGTTTTAAATTCACCAAGTGAATTTAAAATAAACACATAACGCTGTTCTCAGGTCTGAACTCTTGGTTGAGTGACTGGAGATGTTTGGCACATCCCCATTCATAGACTGGGCCTGCTGATTTAAAGTGCAATTAATTGAGTGTAATGAGACCCCTGTTCATTCTCCAAAATATGACACTCCCCCACAGCTGATTATTGTTAGGAACTAAATTACATTTTTCTGCCACAGGGAATCCTATTCAGATGTTGGTCAGAGTTGCCATTGTTTAATGACTACAGCAGAAAAGCAGTGCCAACCAAAGAGCTCTTCTCTGACGCTCCCGGTGGACCAGAATGTAAATTTGTTGTCAGATGAGAGTTTCCTCTTTGTCATTCACAGATGGCAGTGTGTTCTGAGCCCGCTCGGGACAGGCCGAGGAACAATTAGCTGGATTTGGTCTGTGCATGCCGTAGTGCTGACCAGACGTGGTCCTGCTGCCTTCTGCGTTCAGACTATAACTTTTAGATGAAATCCATCCCTCTCTCTGATTCTTTTAATCTTTTCTCACACATCCCCAAGGCAGAAGTTTGTACACAATTGTGTTTACAAAGTGGCTGGGGGCGAACGGCAATCTAAATGATAGATAGTCTTCATAAAACAAAAAAAATACTGCAGTAACCATGGCTGTACCCAATAGTCTAGTGTCAGAACTTGTGGAGATTCAAACACTGCCCACACAATGATGTTATTCATGAAACAATGACAGAATGAAATTGTGTAATTGGTATATAAATATATAAACAGTCAACTTGACAACTGAAAATTGTATTTATGAATTTAGGTTTATTAAGGTCTTAATGATATACTGGTCAAAAGACTTACAGCGTACAGCATAAATTTAGTGTTATTAGTGAAATATGTTATGTATTATATGAATTTCTTTACAAAAAAACTAATTTTTTTTTGTCTTTTTTACACCAACATGTTATTAAATTATATAAACAATAATATAAAAAATGAATATTCATGCATATTTAATTATATATTGTCTCATTTGCATATTTAAACAATATTTCTGAAGAAATGTAATGCAAAACAATGTCTATCTATCTATCTATCTATCTATCTGTCTGTCTGTCTGTCTGTCTGTCTGTCTGTCTGTCTGTCTGTCTGTCTGTCTGTCTGTCTGTCTGTCTGTCTATCTATCTATCTATCTATCTATCCATCCATCCATCCATCCATCCATCCATCCATCCATCCATCCATCCATCCATCCATCCATCCATCCATCCATCCATCCATCCATCCATCTACATATAATAATAATAATAAAGAAGTACCACTTTTTAGCATGAACCTAGATATGGCAGATCATATTTTTCTTGCTCCTTCATTTCTGAAGTCTGGGTGCAAGCTGTCTTTTACTCACCCATCATAGAGATGACAGGCTTTCACACATGTCTTTCCCCGGCTGAAGTATTTACAAGAGAGACACTGATCTGGACCGGGACCCCAGCATCCTGCCACTGAACACAACGGATCACACACCATCCTTTGCTGAGCTGCGGAGGACATCCACAGAAATATCTTTACACACATACATTACGGGCATTATATGGGTATAAGTTAGACATTAAACAATATTAAAGGCCCCATAACATCCAGACTGAAGTTTTGTGGCTTTTAGACCATTTCTACAGGCTTTGAGGTGTGCTAGTGTATGGCTAAACATCAATACTGTATGTTCCTCTCAAATATCCTTTTTCAAAAGGAAATATGTCAACATCACTTTTTAAAAGTTTTTAAAATGACATTGCTGAGGTCAGATTTTGCTTTATCAGCTAATTCAAGCATATTCAAATATGTATATACAAATATTACTACTGAATCAATAAATCCCAAATAAAAACTCTGTATTGACTGAACCAAAGTCCCTCATATTGTTAACTGGGACCATCAGCTGTGAATGGAAAGCACTGGATGCAGTTCACGGCTGTCGGGGCTGTTGGACAATCCAGGGATATCAGTCGACTGTGATCGGCAGCGTGGAAAAGAGGCGAGTGAATCAGCCGGCTAACAGCACCATTGATCCCACACACCACAGACTTATTATCTCACTAATTACATCAAGCACAGCTTGGCAGTGCGGCACTGTGGGAAGTGTTCTGCAACTGTCAACATCTCCATTACGGACAAGTCTGTGCTTCTCCATTTCATCAGTTCAGGGAATTCTTATCATACATAAGATACTGGCTTGTAAAATGATTGTATTTATGTCCTATATGTGTCCCAAAGGTGCAGTGTATTGAAATTCAAGAACTGGCAGACATAATAGACTAGTCTATTATTAACGCTCAAGTACACTATGATGGTAACTGGGATGACAATATTACAGGTCATTTAGCCAATAACTGTGCAAATCTCTCGAAACCTCGTAGTTAGCCTCAAATTTAAGGGGAGACACTGCAGGCAAATACACAGTTTTTTCATGCACCTGTCAAGTTTGAGATTTTGGGCTTTTTGGTTTTTCATAAAGTGTTTTTTCAGACTAGTGGAAAGAAAACATCCAAAAGACACTGTTAAGTGTTTCTTTTATAGCACTTTATCTATTTGTGTCAATAGATTTCAATTACAATGCATATTTTTAAAGGTCGTTTTCTCAAAATGATTTTTTTCTCCTACCCTGAACCATAAATCTCCACTTCAGTAGCATGTACACACACCAAACTTTACATTTTTATTCTTGTCTATATCCTGAAGGTTTTTACATTTTATTCCCCCCAAAATTGTGAAATAGTGTTTTACACCAAGAAAAGAAAAGAAAGCCTACTTTTAAGAACATTTCTAGTTTACACTAATTTCATGACAATTATGCACATTTACCCCTAAAATAATAACCCCTTAAACATAATATTAAATATAAAATTTCATAAAAAGAAATGATATAAAATTAAATAATTACAGTATATTAATTATACATAATATAAAATTTATATATAAAATATAATTATATATATATATATATATATATATATATATATATATATATAATGCTGACCTTGGATTTTAGTAATGAGAATAATGGGAGAAATGTGCCTAATTTTCTATGGAAATAATGACATAATATTAAAAATATAAAAAGTATTATAAAAGTAATATAAAAATTAGTGTGTGGATTTAATTTTTTTATCTCAATTAAATGTATTAATAATCAAATATGTACTATAGTTTAAAGGTTTCTATTTTAAAACTTTAACATTTTTAAATTAACTTAAAAATTAAATGTAAACTTTTAATTATTATAATTTTTTCTTTTTTTACATAAAATAAATGCTGGCTGTTTAGAGTATTTTCTGATTTATCAAGTGGAAAAACTCGACAAAATTAATCAAGATTTTTGAATCTGGCTCAATCCAATGTTCAGATTTTTATTCTAGAAATGTATGGAAATGAGTTTTTTTTTAATAATTTTTTTTTTTGTTCATATTTAATTATATAAACCCTCATTTGCATATTTAAACATAACGTTTCTTTGTATTACAAAATTGTAATACAAAACAATTTTCTTAATGTACTGTGTTTAATCAACTGGGGAAAGTATGGTGATATTTGCTAGTTAAGATTTTAACCCTATATACCCTGTAGTGTTTGCCTTAAAATAGTGATAAATTTGACCAAAACTCGACAAAATTAATCAAGATTTTTGAATCTGGCTCAATCCAATGTTCAGATTTTTATTCTAGAAATGTATGGAAATGAGTTTTTTTTTTGTTCATATTTAATTATACAAACCCTCATTTGCATATTTAAACATAACGTTTCATTGTATTACAAAATTGTAATACAAAACAATTTTCTTAATGTACTGTGTTTAATCAACTGGGGAAAGTATGGTGATATTTGCTAGTTAAGATTTTAACCCTATATACCCTGTAGTGTTTGCCTTAAAATAGTGATAAATTTGACTGTTTTAAATAGTCACAAAGTATAAGTTTATACAAAGGAGACGCACCTGTTTAAATAGAGCACTAAATTCATCTTTTTTGTTTGATAGTACTGGCTAGAGCACTCACTACACTCTCTGGGGTCCCTGTTGTTCTTGATCAGAACTCTCTGGGTGCTGGTGCGGAACAGACTGGTCCAGTTCACTGTGTTGTAGAAGCAGAGCTGGCTGTTGTTGGTCATGTAGACGTTACCGGCGCTGATCTCTTTCAGAGACTGGAACTTGAGCGAAGAGATCCAGCGCTGCTTCAGGATCAGCAGAGAAATACCACTGAGAAAACAAAGACGCACAGAAATGAGGATGATTAGAAAGTCACTAAAAATGTGCAAACCTATCGTTCTTTCATATGGTTGGATTGTTTATTTGGTAGTGATGTAGCAGAACGGTTTACTTTGATCCACTGTGATTTTGCAGGGAGCATTTTTGTGAGTCAAAAACAGTTGCACTGACAGAAATAATCTTACCTATAAAGTGTTCTACCTCCTATGGTGACAAGGTTGGAAAAGACACCAAGATCAGTCATGTTCTCTGGCCAAGACTGGATGTTTAAGTAACCTTTGGATGCAGTTAACAAACAAGCAACAAACCTATTATTCAACAGTGGTCTAGATGTGACAGTAAAAAAAGCAAAGCAAAACTACATCAAATGTAGTCCTGCAAAAGTAATGACGAAATATAGATATGTAATATCACACCACAATTTTTCAGTACCATTGGGTGCGTTTTCCACGGTTGCACATGTTCTTATGATCAATATTTTGGTGCATCAAGAATCAGAGGTGCGTTTATATGGTGGCGATGGGAACTGCATTCACGACAACAGTCATAGGTCTTTCTTATTGTGCAGAGTTTCATTACGTTTCACTCCATTAACTGCAATTTAATATCTGACTGTGCCACACACCAGATTTTAATTAAACAAAAGCCTTTTAACATGACTTACTGTTCAGTTTTTCTAACCTATTACACTCAACAAATAAATACTGTAACATAAGGATCCAAGAATGCAGTGAGAAATGAACTTGCTCGACATCATGTGTGTTTTTTGTTATTTGGATATAGCTTTACCAAATAATTTTAAAACTTTGCTTTCTCTACCTGTGATCTCTCTGACTGTCCAGAACACATTCAGTCGCTCAGGATCCAGAGCACCGATACCATGATACATGTCTCTGTTAAACACAGCAAAACTGTTTATGAGTGTAAGGAATAAAAAAAAAAACATTTATTTTTATGAGCACAGGTTTTGATAGTGTAATAATGTCCTGGGAACAACAAGGTCAATCTCATTGGGATTTAAACTGACTTTGCATCAAGTTTGTAGATCGCATGACTACAGATGTTTCTTCTGTCAACACGCAGAGTAACACGTCAGCTTTATATACATCAAAACCACCTCGTTACAGTGCTTGTTGGCATGCCTAGAGAAGTTGACATTCCCTTATAGCAGCTTTTGAGGGCACATAGATGTTCAAAGAGAAATGCAGGTGTCATATGGGAATATCTGACGTAAATGTTCCTCACCCTTTAATGCCTGTGATGAGGAAGATGAGGTTGCCGTTGATCTTGGTGCAATTGACAAACATCTCAATGTTGCTGGAATCTACAGTTTGAGCCGTTTGAAGACTGCCGGTACCTATACCATCACACACTGAACACCACAAACAAACATGAGCATACTGTATTGTAATGCTCCTAAAAAGTGTGGAGGTTATATGTAGTTTTTTAGCAATTCTTAAATTCTTTGTTTTTTACTTTTCGGACAAATGTCAGTGCATGGGATGCACATCTTGATGTGATTTTCCTCCACCTCCATCTTGTTGCTCGGACAGGCTTTGACACAAGAGCTGTGATCCACCACAAAGTTATCTATGTTACAGAACGACAGGGCTTACTTGTGAAAGATGCTTCTTAGTTCAAAAAATATGTTTTAAAGGGACAGTGAAGACAAAAAATATAAAAATAGTATATCTTTAAATTAAAAAAACAAACAAAAACAGTATGATGCTGTTCTCTTATTTTTAAAAAAAATGTATTAATTATTTAACTTTAAATTTGATCAATTGATCAGTATTACTTACGTGGGCATTTCTTGACACAGAAAGCTCCATAGGTGTATTTGGCATTGGGATTGTGCTCGAGCTGGAAGGTTGTTGGATTGTAGACAAATGGCTGAGGACATTGTGTCACACAGGCCCCGCTATCATTAAAGTTGGTACAAGCCTGAGAACACAGTCATGTAATTATGTGGTCGATCAACAAAACATGACTATAATGGAGAAACACCTCTGCAGAGCTTTAAGTGTTTTCAACACACATTAAAGGGGTAGTTCCCCCAAAAATGAAAATTGCCCCATAATTTACTCACCCTCAAGTCATCCTAGGTGTGACTGGTTTTCCTTTGCTGTAAACAAAACTTGGTTCTCGCGAGACTAGCGTATTCTCACTAGAGCTTATGTGACACCTACATCCTATGTCATCTACTGGAACTCCACTCTCTTGTGTGGCACTTTTTATTATGGATGGATGCACTTTATTGGACTATTGAATATCAACACCCATTCACTGCCATTTTAAAGCTTGGAAGAGCCAGGACATTTTTTTAATTTAACTCCGTCTGAAATAAAATTAGTCTGAAATAAAAATAAAAATAATTAAATATACATATACACCTAGGATGGCTTGAGAGTAAGTAAATCATGGGATAATGTTCATCTTTGGGTGAACTATCCCTTTAAAGCACATGAAACTACTTTAAAAATGACATGAGCAGGCATTTGTCAATACCTCTAGTACACTTTAAAATCATGCAGAATGAGGTATAAATACAGGAAGATGTTGACATACGAAGCAGTCTGTGTCTTTTGGTCCGAAACAGCCTCCTGCACATTCACGGTGACAGCAGTTACTGACGTACGGACCAAAACAGCGTCCATCACACTGCTCTGCACACACCGTCTTTGTCACTGTAACCACGGAGACAAAAGTGAAGCTCCCTCTACATTTTTATGAGTTTACTTTTCTGTAAATATGTCAAAAGTCACCAGGACAAAGCAAAAAACTTAAATCTATTATTTGCCAGACAAACTGTGTAACCCCCCTCCCCCCATCAGTGGTGACACTCTACAGAGCTGGGTTGTCTTTAATTATACCTAATTATGTATTAAAAACTGAACCTGCCATCCCCTGCTGTCCCTCTCTTTGTATCTGCCACCCACTCATGAGTGCATCACCACAGGTTGTGCCACGAGCACCAGAGAAGATCACAGAGTTCCCAAGAGCTTTCACTCGAGGTGCTTCAGAATGTGTTTACTTTACAGACAGAACACATTTAATTTCAATTACGGAAACTCTGTTTTTATTTGATGTAAAGTAATATTTCTGTCCGCAACATCAGGCAAAAAGTTAACTTTTAACAGTTAACAACATACTGATTGTTCAGCTGACGAAGCATCCTTCTGAAAGAAACCTTCAGTAGTAAATGGTGTCTGTTTTGCTCACACTTTCGAAGCATTTTTGCTTTTAACAACCATTTATAAAATGAAGAAGTCTTGTATTATCCCTTAATCATGAGAAAAACTGCCACAAATATATGACTACTCTCTTTAACTACTATGACTACTAACTTTTACAACAATTATTACAACTATGCTGAAGTAATGTACAGTGTGAAAAAATAACGTGCTTTTTAAACTTTAAATCATTTACAGTAAATGTATTCTAGTACACCCTACAAATTATGAACTTTTAAATGAGTATAATATGGGCATTTTAATATAACTTAATTATAAACTTTCTTTTAAACTTTGGTTTCAAGCGTAATAAGAAATAACTTCTGGTAATAATTAATGTCATTATGTCTAGCAACAAAAATAGGGCATACACAAATATATGACTACTCTCTTTAACTACTATGACTACTAACTTTTACAACAATTATTACAACTATGCTGAAGTAATGTACAGTGTGAAAAAATAACGTGCTTTTTAAACTTTAAATCATTTACAGTAAATGTATTCTAGTACACCCTACAAATTATGAACTTTTAAATGAGTATAATATGGGCATTTTAATATAACTTAATTATAAACTTTCTTTTAAACTTTGGTTTCAAGCGTAATAAGAAAGAACTTCTGGTAATAATTAATGTCATTATGTCTAGCAACAAAAATAGGGCATTTTCTAACTGAACTATATATACATTAATGTACGAGTTGTATAGATTTTATTCCATTTGAATGCATTATAATGGCAGTGATTTATGATAGCATAAGTTGACATGCTACAACAAAATCAATAATATTATAATACTGCAAAATGGTCAAAGGTCACATCACACTGAAAGCCTTAATGTATTGCATTTTGCGTGTATGGATGTGTAGTTGTGCAAGTTAAATGATAAAGTCTGTGTTAAATACTCACAGCTTTGGCACTGATCCTCCTGAGGGCCCCAACAGCGGCCGTTACATGAGCGATGACACCTTCTGCCTGTGGAAATCATCTTAATGTTAATCCTAAACAACAGCACACTTCAATATACTGTGGGATTTGTCTCATACAACGTTCCCACTTAGTTCCCCCACTCATTTTCACCACTTGGATTTAATTGACTATTTTGTAATTATCGAGAGAGTGTGATTGAGAGGGACTCAACAGTATTATTTCAGTTAAGGCTGATTACACTGAAGAAATCCTGCAATTTTCTAGGCGTTTCAAAAAGACCCCAAAACCTTGCAAACTATTTGCAAAAGCATATGGCATCTTTTTTTGGAAAACTTTGTTAGCGTGAACACTGAACACAATGAAACAATGAATTTGGCAATTTGCCTGTGTTTAAACTACAGTATATAAGTATATGTATACATACGTTTTTAGTTATTTTATATATAAGTATATGTATATTTATACTGTTAGAAAACAGTTCAAATATGTTTCAAATCCATGTTTTTTTATGCAGGTTTTTTTGTTTAATTTTCTATTCATCAAATATCATCAAAAATGTATGATGGCAGCACTACTGTTTTTTGAGAGCTGAGAGTAATAAGAAATGTTTCTTGAGCAGCAAATCAGCATATTAGAATGATTTCTGAAAGATCATGTGACACTGAAGACTGGAGTAATGATGCTAAATATTCAGCTTTACCATCACAGGAATAAATTACAGAAATCCTGCAATTTTCTAGGCGTTTCAAAAAGACCCCAAAACCTTGCAAACTATTTGCAAAAGCATATGGCATCTTTTTTTGGAAAACTTTGTTAGCGTGAACACTGAACACAATGAAACAATGAATTTGGCAATTTGCCTGTGTTTAAACTACAGTATATAAGTATATGTATACATACGTTTTTAGTTATTTTATATATAAGTATATGTATATTTATACTGTTAGAAAACAGTTCAAATATGTTTCAAATCCATGTTTTTTTATGCAGGTTTTTTTGTTTAATTTTCTATTCATCAAATATCATCAAAAATGTATGATGGCAGCACTACTGTTTTTTGAGAGCTGAGAGTAATAAGAAATGTTTCTTGAGCAGCAAATCAGCATATTAGAATGATTTCTGAAAGATCATGTGACTGAAGACTGGAGTAATGATGCTAAATATTCAGCTTTACCACCACAGGAATAAATTAAATTTTTAAAAATATATACAAATATTTTATATTGTAATAATACAATATTATAATATTACTGTTTTGACTGTACTTTTGATAATAAAAGATTTCTTTCAAAAACACCTTACCAACCCGACGTTTCTGAACAGTAGTGTATACAAAGAAATTCAAGTTCAACTAATATTAACATTATCAGTTTTATCAGTATTTCAGTATTGCTGTAAATATTTTAAAACCTTTTACATATCTTCTTGTTTGTTAAAGTTTCAAATTATAGCCTGCACATGCAAGTTTTGAAAGGACACAAAACAATTTCAGTCTAATTATGAAAATCATCAATTATTATAGCCTGGTTTGAGTCATTAAACTCATCGAAACACTCACATGTGTTGCCACTGTTGTTTGAGGGCACGACCAGAAGTTCAGAACGTGGGTTCTTGATGATGTCCTGCCAGTGGACGGTGTCAGCGTGACACAGGAACTTATTCTGATCCACATACACGCCTCCATTCAGGATTTCTACATCAGTGAGAATTTAATTAAAAAGAGGGTGAATTAGAAATCATAAGCGTTTCTGTGTAAGTGACAACATTTGAGCCATTTAACCTATTTTACAGCATAAATCATGTTAAAGAAACAATTTATGCGCATATAAAAGACATAGAGTTCATTCTGAGGTCACCTTAAGGATATAACCCTGACTGCTCTATGAAACCAGTTTAAACGATTTATAAAAGAAATGAAATGAAAATAATCTCTCTTTTTAGAACAGGATTTAAGAATGAAATCACCCCAATTCCTAAGTTAAGGAGCTTATAAAAGATCAAGCAAGATTATGAGCATATCAATGTGTCTGTAGAGATTGGGAACATATGCTTTATGTGGAGGTATGTACAGTGTACAGTATTTGAGCTGATAGACTTGCATCTCTTTCAAATCCCTCCCTCCTGTTAACCTGCAACAAATAATACTAGCCTAGAAACCTAGTGCTCCAATGAACATTGTGTTCTGCAAGCCTGCTTTAAAAAATTATATTTATATGGTAAGACATCACAAACGCCTAGTTCATAGCCTCAAACAGCAAGTCTGGTGAATGAGGTCGTGGCTGGTTGTTTAAAATGGGTTAGTATACTTTCATTCTCTCTTGAAGGAAAACAAATGTGAAGTTAATGAAGCAATATTATTATTCACACACTGGCTGCTGCTTCATAATCAACTAATGTAACTTTATAAGTTACATAGCTGGACAGTTCTGCTAGAATATCTTATATCTGCACAGGCTTCATATACTGAACCTACACAACTGATTATATCACACTATTAAACCATTCATCTTCAGTAAACATCATCTAGTGCCCATTTGTGTGTGTGTGTGTGTGTGTGTGTGTTTTCAATTGCTAAGCCCACACAGAATGGATGATAAAATGTATTAAAATGGACCTGAGTACTACAATTTTATTGCTAGTGGGAAAAAATAAATATGTGTAAACATTTTATAATGTATTTACAGTATATGCCACAGTTTAAAGGTTTGTGTGCACGTGTTTTTAATCAATGCATTTATTCAGCAAGGAAGCAACAAACTGATTGTAAGTGTTACATAAGATCTAAAAAAATACTGTACTTTTGCAGTTTCTTTTTATCAAAAAATCCGGAAAAAAATACCACGGGGTTTACACAAAAAATTTTAAGCAGCACAACTGTTTTGAACAATAATTAACAATAATTAACATTAATTATTAATAAGAAATGTTTCTTGAGCAGCAAATCAGCATATGACACTGAGACTGGAGTAATGATACTGAAAATTCAGCTCTGAGGAGTGGGATAAATTGCATTTTAAAATATATTCAGATAGAGTTATTTTAAAAAGTAATAATATTCCACAACATTACTGTGTTTTACTTTATAGCCAGGCACAGCATTAGATTAAATTAAAGATGTATTATGCATGTTTTAAGGGTAAATAAGATACTGATGTGCTGATCCAGTGACATGGTAAAGGTCAATTTTTTGCATTTTTCTGACACTGTATTTTTCAACATCTCGAAAACCCTGACTGACCAGCATTGTGAGATTAGCAGGTCCCAGATCCCTCATCCCTGCATTCAAAATGAACCCAGCCGTGATCAAGGGTATTTAAACATGACAATTTCACTTCCTTTGAGTGAAAGTGAAATATTAAAATTTTCTTTCAGCACTTCCATGATGATGGAAGTGGAGTGTAGAGGGAAAGGTTGAGACTTGTGAATGGAACAACAGACCATATGAATACATTTTTAAAGAGTCACTTTTGACATTCACAGCTGGAAACCCAGCCTGCATGAGAAACACTTCACGTCATTAACATCTCTTTGATGAATTCATCTGCACACAATTCCTTTGCTAAGAAGGTGGAGAAAAAGCAGGAATCCCTTTAAAGGGTTAGTTCAGCCAAAAATGAAAATTAGCCCATAAATTACTCACCCTCAAGTCATCCTAGGTGTATATGACTTTCTTCTTTCAGACGAATCCAGTCGGAGTCATATAAAAAATTGTCTTTGATCTTTCAAGCTGTTTAATGGCAGTCAGCGGGTGTTGCATGCATGAGTCCAAAAGAAGTTAAATAAAAAGCACACATCCATAAAAAAGTGCCTCACACGGCTCCGGGGGGTGAACAAAGGCGTCCTGTAGCGAATCGATGCATTTTTGTAAGAAAAATATCCATATTCAAAACGTAATAATCACTTTAATGTAGCTTGCGCTCACAGTTGTACATGGAAGCAGCTCCGGGGGGATGACGTATGAGGTCGGCGTTGCGCATGCGCCGGTGAGTCTTGTGAAAACCAACGTTTGTTAACAGGAGCAAAGGATAACAATAGGATAGGAGCAATAGGATTTCCTTACTTTAGCAAAGGAAAACCAGTCTCCTCTTGGCTTATATCGAAATCCTCCGACATTCTTCTTTACAAATCCTCGTTTTGCACTTATAATAAGTGACCGTTGTTTTGTTTTGATCTCTTCCCTGCACTTCTGCGTTCGTCACTTCTGAGCGGCACATGCGCAAAGCTGACCTCTTACGTCATCCGCCCGGAGCTGCTTCTGTGTACAACTGTTGGCGCAAGCTACATTAAAGTGATTATTACGTTTTGAATATGGATATTTTTCTTACAAAAACGCATCGATTCGCTACAGGAGGCCTTTGTTCACCCCCCCCCCCCCCCGGAGCCGTGTGAGACACTTTTTTTATGGATGGGCGCTTTTTATTTAACTTCTTTTGGACTGATGCATGCAACACCCGCTGACTGCCATTAAACAGCTTGAAATATCAAAGACAATTTTTTATATAACTCCGACTGGATTCGTCTGCAAGAAGAAAGTCATATACACCTAGGATGACTTGAGGGCGAGTAATTTATGGGCTAATTTTCATTTTTGGGTGAACTAACCCTTTAACAACAAATATAATGCATCTATATTTAAATGAGAATGCCATAAATCTGAAAGGATAAGAATGATAATGTGCCTTTGAAGGAAAATTAAAAGGGGAAAAAAGTTGAGCTAACTAAAATGTCTAAAAAATATATTATGAAGTTATCTGAAGGGCGAGCACTCATCGCACGTACTGCGCCCCTTATCAGCCGGAGAAATTGAGCGACATTATGGCACCCCTCTTAACATTAACTGTCTGCCTCCATCTGTAAATATAACTCAATCAATTCAATGGCACAAATAAACTTTGGGTCAAAGCTGAGCACAGTGCACCATTTCTATATCAACTGTAAATCACAAAAAATATATGAAAATTAATATATAACCTAAAAAAAACCTTAATACAAACAGCAAGCTGTTTAACTAGGCCACAAGTATGAACTATAACTTTTATAATATTGCAAGTCATTGACAAGCATTATATAGTACTGACGATTGAAGCAAATTAATCATATCATATCATATATCATATCATATATTATATTATTATATTTCACGGCAATACTGAAATATTGGTAAAACTGGTCACACATTGTCATAATGTTCATTTTTAACATCAATCAACTTTATTACACTATAAATTACATTTAAATGCCTAGAAATGTCATGCAACTTTAAATCTTAATTAAAATTAATATATTTAAAATGTATTATAACATAACATAACATAACATAACATAACATAACATAAAACAAAACATAAAATATAAAACATAAAACATAAAACATAACATAACATATAACATATGTAGCGATATAACATAAAACATAACATAACATAACATAACATAAAACATAACATAAATTTTTTACCGGGTGTTTTAACACAAACAAAGAAAATCCGAAATTAAAAAATAACAATAATAAAATGCATCTATATTGAAATGAATGTTCAGCTGTGCCATAACCATTTAATGTTAATAAGACAGAAGACATGCAACAATTTTGTTCATTAACTTGGTGCAAATTGAGGAACCCTCATTGACAGACTATTAAGATGCCTTGTTATGTGATATATTGTGCACCTCATATTGCTTTTATTATTTATCTGTTTAGATCTGACACAAAATGCAATCATTTTGCGCATGAGAAGCAGAATTCAATAATAAAGCCAAATTAAAACCGCGTCAAAACCACTAACATTTGAGAAATAATCCTCATTTCATTATGTCTGTGTTCATTTTTACATGGACAAACTGTCTCCAAATGGCAGATTACAATCAGTGAGATGCAAATGAGACTGGAAAATTTGAAGGCTAGGTCACCAGGGCAGATATGAAGAAAAGAAACCAAGCAATCAATCGAGAATATGCATTTATTTAAAATATTCAAAACACTTCAGAACTCCTTTTTTTTAATGTTATGTGATAAAAAATCCTAATCAATTAATCATGTTAAAATATCCAGTTTTCTAATTAACAAAATAAATAAAATAAAATAAAAATTGAATTTAATATTTTTAATAATTAAATAAAAACATTTAAAAAGAAAATAAATGATGCGGCGTTAAAGCAAAATCAATGATCACTGATGTCATAGATTTATTATATAAACATAGTATTTTGAAAATGTAAGAAATTTTGAAAACATTTATGCAAATGTTTATGCAACACTTTTTTTTATACTTTTTTTTCCTGAAAGGTTTTAGTTGTCATTTGAAATTTAAAACAAAAAGTATTACTTGTTTCAGAATGTACAGAGAACTTTCAAAAGTAGCATTCCCATCATGTTTGCAAATTTCTCAAATTTAATGTTCCCTTAATGGTCACATAAGCACGAAAAATATTTTTAAAACACTGAAGCCAGTTTTATCGATTTAATATAAAAATATGATTCTGCCATTCTACTTTGACAATTAATCAGGTTTTATCCATTTAGAAATGAACATGCAGGAAAAGCGTTTGGATTTGAACTACAGCATTTCATGAACAAGTACGAATGAATCAAAATCACTTAGAAAGATGACAATTTCTGACACCATCTTCCACGCACCATTTTTTATGTGGACAAAGACAAATCATACAAAACAGTGGAATCGCTCACAGAACCATTAACTTCTCCAGCCCAAACTTGACTACCGCATCTTACAGGAGACAAATGATGCACCAATAATAAACAATCAATTTTCTCAACTTTGCGCACTATGTGCCCACATTGCAATGACAAGTCATATTGAAAATTACGGACTTCTATTCGCTTTGTCGCTGTCAGAGAACGGCCCTTAATATCCTTCA
This sequence comes from Sinocyclocheilus grahami, assembly GCF_001515645.1. NCBI lineage: Eukaryota > Metazoa > Chordata > Actinopteri > Cypriniformes > Cyprinidae > Sinocyclocheilus > Sinocyclocheilus grahami. The sequence continues at coordinate 5,278,745 of NW_015505204.1, forward strand.
CTGAGGCTTCAGATCATGATCCACGGCCCTCCGCAATTCGGCCGCCCATCCACATTCACGATGCGTCTCATTATCCAGCCACACAGGGAGGAGAGTTTGGCTGAAGGAGATAGCAGAGCTTTCCAGAAATCCCAGCCAGCAGCAGGGTCTCAGGAGGCCAGGAGCCATGATACAGCTGAAACCTCACAGAGGGGAAGAGCACTAGTTCAAATGTGAACTTGACATAGCAACTTTTGTTGTCTTGTTTTCATTTTATAGCATAAAATGGTGTAGCAAGACATCATGGAACCTGAAGAAATGGCTAAAACTTGTTGCCACAAACTTCCCATTAGGAAAAAGAAAAGAGAAACAGTTGAGCATAGAGCTAGCAATGCCAGTGTCACGGGTTTATTTCCCAGGGAATTTTACATCAAAGCGTATGCCAGATGCAAATACAAGTGTAATGCACATAAAAATAAAAAAATAAAAACTTTTTTTGCATTGTATTTTTGTATTGCTTTCTACTACAAATATTTACATTCTTACATCAAGATACTTTTAGTTGAGAAGAAAAATGACTTAAGATATTGTCTTGTTTTCTGAAAAAACAGTATTAAAATTAAGAGATTTTATGCTAATTTCATGATTGTGATTTTAAGTGATCTTATCCTAAAACAAAAAGAAATATATTATAAATATATAATTTTTCTTACTGAATTGGGAGATTTTTTTTCTTTCTTGTTTTAAGCAAAAATTCCCTAAATTTTATTGCATTTCTCAGAAAATAAGAATCGTCTCGGGTTACTTATGTAACCATGGTTCCCTGAGGGGAACGAGACACTGCGTCCTCTAGGGGTCGCTATGGGGAACGCCTCGTCGTGACCCGTGTCTGAAGCCTACATTGAAAAAACACCAACTTGTTTGGCCGGCGACAGCCATGACGTCACTACCGTCGCGACTAGTACAAAATAGGCGCCGGTAGCGCACATCATCACTTCTTCGTCTGAAGCTTGTGTCCGCAGCATGGCACAAAAGCTAGAGGACGCAGTGTCTCGTTCCCCTCAGGGAACCATGGTTACATAAGTAACCCGAGACGTTCCCTTTCGTGGAACTTCGAAC
>NW_015505204.1:5282293-5288613 GCF_001515645.1 Sinocyclocheilus grahami
ATAACATAACATAACATAACATAACATAAAACAAAACATAAAATATAAAACATAAAACATAAAACATAAAACATAACATAACATAACATATAACATATAACATAACATAACATAACATAAAACAAAACATAAAATATAAAACATAAAACATAAAACATAAAACATAACATAACATAACATATAACATATAACATAACATAACATAACATAAAACATAACATAAATTTTTTACCGGGTGTTTTAACACAAACAAAGAAAATCCGAAATTAAAAAATAACAATAATAAAATGCATCTATATTGAAATGAATGTTCAGCTGTGCCATAACCATTTAATGTTAATAAGACAGAAGACATGCAACAATTTTGTTCATTAACTTGGTGCAAATTGAGGAACCCTCATTGACAGACTATTAAGATGCCTTGTTATGTGATATATTGTGCACCTCATATTGCTTTTATTATTTATCTGTTTAGATCTGACACAAAATGCAATCATTTTGCGCATGAGAAGCAGAATTCAATAATAAAGCCAAATTAAAACCGCGTCAAAACCACTAACATTTGAGAAATAATCCTCATTTCATTATGTCTGTGTTCATTTTTACATGGACAAACTGTCTCCAAATGGCAGATTACAATCAGTGAGATGCAAATGAGACTGGAAAATTTGAAGGCTAGGTCACCAGGGCAGATATGAAGAAAAGAAACCAAGCAATCAATCGAGAATATGCATTTATTTAAAATATTCAAAACACTTCAGAACTCCTTTTTTTTAATGTTATGTGATAAAAAATCCTAATCAATTAATCATGTTAAAATATCCAGTTTTCTAATTAACAAAATAAATAAAATAAAATAAAAATTGAATTTAATATTTTTAATAATTAAATAAAAACATTTAAAAAGAAAATAAATGATGCGGCGTTAAAGCAAAATCAATGATCACTGATGTCATAGATTTATTATATAAACATAGTATTTTGAAAATGTAAGAAATTTTGAAAACATTTATGCAAATGTTTATGCAACACTTTTTTTTATACTTTTTTTTCCTGAAAGGTTTTAGTTGTCATTTGAAATTTTAAAAAAAAAGTATTACTTGTTTCAGAATGTACAGAGAACTTTCAAAAGTAGCATTCCCATCATGTTTGCAAATTTCTCAAATTTAATGTTCCCTTAATGGTCACATAAGCACGAAAAATATTTTTAAAACACTGAAGCCAGTTTTATCGATTTAATATAAAAATATGATTCTGCCATTCTACTTTGACAATTAATCAGGTTTTATCCATTTAGAAATGAACATGCAGGAAAAGCGTTTGGATTTGAACTACAGCATTTCATGAACAAGTACGAATGAATCAAAATCACTTAGAAAGATGACAATTTCTGACACCATCTTCCACGCACCATTTTTTATGTGGACAAAGACAAATCATACAAAACAGTGGAATCGCTCACAGAACCATTAACTTCTCCAGCCCAAACTTGACTACCGCATCTTACAGGAGACAAATGATGCACCAATAATAAACAATCAATTTTCTCAACTTTGCGCACTATGTGCCCACATTGCAATGACAAGTCATATTGAAAATTACGGACTTCTATTCGCTTTGTCGCTGTCAGAGAACAGCCCTTAATATCCTTCACTGAGGCTTCAGATCATGATCCACGGCCCTCCGCAATTCGGCCGCCCATCCACATTCACGATGCGTCTCATTATCCAGCCACACAGGGAGGAGAGTTTGGCTGAAGGAGATAGCAGAGCTTTCCAGAAATCCCAGCCAGCAGCAGGGTCTCAGGAGGCCAGGAGCCATGATACAGCTGAAACCTCACAGAGGGGAAGAGCACTAGTTCAAATGTGAACTTGACATAGCAACTTTTGTTGTCTTGTTTTCATTTTATAGCATAAAATGGTGTAGCAAGACATCATGGAACCTGAAGAAATGGCTAAAACTTGTTGCCACAAACTTCCCATTAGGAAAAAGAAAAGAGAAACAGTTGAGCATAGAGCTAGCAATGCCAGTGTCACGGGTTTATTTCCCAGGGAATTTTACATCAAAGCGTATGCCAGATGCAAATACAAGTGTAATGCACATAAAAATAAAAAAATAAAAACATTTTTTGCATTGTATTTTTGTATTGCTTTCTACTACAAATATTTACATTCTTACATCAAGATACTTTTAGTTGAGAAGAAAAATGACTTAAGATATTGTCTTGTTTTCTGAAAAAAACAGTATTAAAATTAAGAGATTTTATGCTAATTTCATGATTGTGATTTTAAGTGATCTTATCCTAAAACAAAAAGAAATATATTATAAATATATAATTTTTCTTACTGAATTGGGAGATTTTTTTTCTTTCTTGTTTTAAGCAAAAATTCCCTAAATTTTATTGCATTTCTCAGAAAATAAGAATCGTCTCGGGTTACTTATGTAACCATGGTTCCCTGAGGGGAACGAGACACTGCGTCCTCTAGGGGTCGCTATGGGGAACGCCTCGTCGTGACCCGTGTCTGAAGCCTACATTGAAAAAACACCAACTTGTTTGGCCGGCGACAGCCATGATGTCACTACCGTCGCAACTAGTTCAAACTCCTCGCCCAAACAAACAACGCATAGATCGTGTGAATCATCGGGTGTCAGGAACCGCTGGCACGGATGTACACACTTTCTAAACGCTCCGCTAGTGCTCGCCATAGTAGGAAAAGAAAAGGCCCTTACTTTGCTTTTGGAATGCACGCTTCAAACAGAACGGTCAGTGAAGACGAAGAAAGTGATGATGTGCGCTACCGGCGCCTATTTTGTACAAGTTGCGACGGTAGTGACGTCATGGCTGTCGCCGGCCAAACAAGTTGGTGTTTTTTCAATGTAGGCTTCAGACACGGGTCACGACGAGGCGTTCCCCATAGCGACCCCTAGAGGACGCAGTTCGAAGTTCCACGAAAGGGAACTTATGTTGTTTTGCATGTCCATCTTGATTTGTGACCCTGGACCACAAAATCAGTCTTAAGTGCCAATTTTTCTAAATTGAGATTTATACATAATCTGAAAGCATCATCATCTGAATAAATAAGCTTTCCATTGATGTATGGTTTGTTAGGATAGGACAATATTTGGCCGAGATACAACTATTTGAAAATCTGGAATCTGAGGTTGTAAAAAAATCGAAATATTGAGAAAATCGCCTTTAAAGGGGTCATATGATGCAATTTCAAGTTTTCCTTTCTCTTTGGAGTGTTACAAGCTGTTCGTGAATAGATAAGATCCCTAAAGTTGCTAAAGTCTCAAAGACTAAAGTCTCAAACCCAGAGATATTCTTTATAAAAAATTAAGACTTGTCCAAGCCCTCCTAAAACGGCTCGTTCAAACACGCCCCCACATGTCTACGTCACGATGTGGGAAGATTTGCATAACACCGCCCAAATGTTCACGCAAAGAAAGAAGGTGTAACTTTTATACTTGCTGTAGTATTGTTGCTGCTGCCGCCATGTTGTGGAAATGCTGTGTGTTTCGTTGTGAAAGCGAAACTACTTTGTTTGGTCTTCCCAAAGAGGACACGACTAGAAATCAGTGGTTAAGTTGTATTTACAACACCGGAACAGTTCAATCCAAATATTCAGATGTGTGCAGCACATTTTATGGAGGACTGTTTCCTGATCCTGGGAGAGTAGACTACAATGCCGGCTGTTCTGACTCACAGACTGTAAGTATGTTTTCATATTTAAAGGATTTGCCACTGATGATTCAAACGCGAGTTTTGAGCAGTGTAGAGTAGCACTTGTTATTTGCCGTTTCTCCGATCACAAATGCAGATATGGTTTTATGTTTACACGGCGCGATGCAACGCAACATGTAAAAAGACAGTATAAGTCATTATAATTAGTAATTATGTCCCCACAGGATGCAACAAAAGCCTAATTTATAATGGGTTTTAATGTTTTTGTCTCATCACGCCGGGAGACGGCATCACAGTATGGTCAGTGGCGTAACATTTCCGTCACACGCTTGAGGTATTCAGCCAATAACAACGCACTGGATAGCTGGCCAATCACAGCACACCTCGCTTTTCAGATCGATGAGCTTTGTAAAAATCAACGCGTTTCAAAAAGGTGGGGCATAGAGGAGAAACAGTAATGTACAGTATGTGGAAAATAATGTGTTTTTTTAACCTTAAACCGCATAAACACATTTCATTACACCAAATGTACCAAATAATGTTCTGTTTAGCAACATCATATGACCCCTTTAAAGTTGTCCAAATGAAGTTCTTAGCAATGCATATTACTAATCAAAAATGAAGTTTTGATATATTTACGGTAGGACATTTACAAAATATCTCCATGGGACATGATCTTTACTTAATATCCTAATGATTTTTGGTATGAAAGAAAAATCTATCATTTTGACCCATACAATGTATTTTTGGCTATTGCTACAAATACACACGTGCAGCTTAAGACTGGTTTTGTGTACCAGGCTCACATTTAAGAATGTTTAGATATTTGGACTGGAAAACAAGACAAAGGTACAAAGAAATTTAAGATGGTTTTATCCAAGTTTTACCTGTTTTGAGCATAAACCTCATTAAATGTGTTTTTCCCCCAAGCAGCCTGTTTTGCAGTGTAGGCAATAAAGAATCATTATATAGAGCACATTCTTGATTTCCTCCTTTTTTTGTGTACATCCTATTAAATTGCTGATTTTGCACATGAAATTCTTTTTTTGTACCATGAAAAAATGTAAATGCAAATTAGGTTGCTACATTAGAAACATTCACATTATACATAAATGTCACATCATGGCACATTATGGAGTTTTTTAAATACACTTTTTCAATGAAGCCGCTGTATGCAAAAAAAACCAATGAAGATATGCTTTATATATTTATTTTATTATTATTTTGTAAATATTTACTTGAGCATTTTAAAAGTAAATAAATGACCCCCTCCCTCAAACATTCACTGGTTATCTGCTTCAAGATTTGCTGACACGAGCTGAGTTTCATGGGGGAATGTTTTTCAAAAGTAAAGCTGTGTTTGAAGCTGTGAGATTCTGTAGTTTAAACATTTTGCTGCATAATGATGATACTGGATTTATTATTAATGGAGCTGTTCCCCTCTCAGCCTTCTGAGCATCAGACCGGTGAGACGGCATTAGCTCTGCTTTCTTCATTTCATTTTAGCCTTTTCACACATAAGTTATAAATTCCCGGAATAACGTGGTCACCATGAGTTTTTATTGTGATATTACAATGATGTATGATATGTTAAAGCATAAAATATATTACATAATTACAATTGCAAGTAAAAGTACCACATATAAGGTACTACAAATTCTCATATGTTATAATAATGAAGCTAAAATTCCTTATGATGTTAAATTAAGATGTCAATTAGCTTTCTGTTGGTCTCTTTATTTCTTCATATTTCTTTTCAAAATATGAAATGTAACAGATGCTTCAAATGATGACAATAAGCTAAAGCTCAATTTTTGTGATGATTAACAGTGTTATTTTACTATCATTTATATACTATTATAGGTTTTGTTAATATTTTGAATTTTATGATGAAGATTTTATTTTATGCTTTCTGTTTTCAGTTTAATTTTAGCTAAAATTTAAGTAATTTTTATTGTGCTTTGTCATTTATTTATTTACTTTACAAAATAGATTTGTATAGTTTCTTAGCACCATTAAATATATCAAGCTAAATAGATAGCTAAATATATGTTTGTTTGTATAGCAATGCACTAAAGAGGTCGCAAAACAAATCAAACAAAAGAGATGCTTGTAAACAAGGCACAGTGCATGCGTCGTGGTACTTTCGTGAACGATGTCCTTTCTTTCTTTCTGGGTCTTGAACATGGTAGTTGTGTTGCTGTCTATGCAGAAAGCTCTTGGATTTCATCAGAAATATCTTAAATTGTGTTCCGAAAATTAACAAAGGTCTTATAGGTTTGGAACGACATGAGGGTGAGTAATTAATGACAGAATTTTCATTTTTGAGTGAACTAACCCTTTAAGTCTTTTTTCTCTTCTTTCTCTGTTCTTTTATTATACATTCCCTTTCCTTTTTTCCTTAGAAGTTTTTTTCTTTTTTTCACTTTCTTTATTCCTTTCTATCTTATATTGTTTCTGTGTCCTGATTTTTTTTCTTGCCAGGTCTCAAGAATTGTCTGCATTACACTAAATAACCAGAATATAACAGACAAAATTACTTACAAAACATGTCTTGTAAAATCAGTAAGGTCCTTTTCAAGGAAGAGTGGAAGGCCGTGGAGAACTGCTGTTCATCACCCATTGATGTCAGATG
>NW_015505204.1:5290779-5292977 GCF_001515645.1 Sinocyclocheilus grahami
AACAGCAACATAATAATACATTTATTTTCTTGATTTTGTGCATGTAACTTTATCACTTTTTTATTACTTCACTGTGCATCAAAAGTGATCATGCATTATATGCTTAACTTCATTATATGTTAAAATTTATTGGACAAAATAAGCTTAATTAAATGAAACTGAAATAGATTTAAATAATATAAAAATAAATAAAAATGTATTTTATTTTCTTAATTTTGTGTAATTCTTATTGTTTATTTTACTTAACTGTTAATTCAGATGCATTAAATAACACATAAATAAAAAAACACAAAAATAAAATAAAATAAAAACTAAACTAAAATAAAATAAAATATTTTCTTTATTTAGCAAGGCAAATACATCACAATTCAGACCAAAATGACTTTAGGGCAAATAATGGCCTCCACCTTGAACTGAGGGGTTTGTGCAGCATATGAGCTGCCAGCGTTACCTGCTGGAAATATGAAACCTGAAAACATGAGCCTCACTGTTTAGAAGTGTGTGAGGGGATTTTACATAAAGACCAATCATTTAATCAGACATATGTGAACACGCATATAGATGAGGATTCAAACTGAGAGATGAGACTTGTAAACCATCAAGAATCTGTAATGGCTTACAGTAGCGTGGAGAATAAACAGGGCTTAACACTCACGGAGGCAGTAAAGTCTAAGCACACTGTCTTGTAAACAAACACATTCACGATTACATATGCTGGAAATGGGGGCTTTCATTTAAATTAATGTCGACTGCTACAAACACACAACAATAAATACATGAAAATAAATATTCACCTGTTGGAAGATAAAGATCACACAGACCTGATAAAGAAGGAAGCCTTTCTAAAATGTCTAGTTTTGAACACTGAAGCACAGTTGTTCTCAACCACCAGCCTCAGGGTGACTTAAATATTGATATTCCTATTAAAATATATTTAAAATATATTTACAGTAAACTACAATTAATATTATTAATATGATTGTAATATATATATATATATATATATAAACAATAGTTTTCGAGGTGGAACATTAAAAAGAGTTTTATTTTATTTATAATTTTATTTAATAAATTATTAGCAATTAATTTAATTAATTCTCTTAATATTTATTAATATTAATGTTTTTGTATGTTGACAGAGCTGTAATGAAAATTCAATTCAATATTACCTTCTCTCAGGGGCGCAACTGTACATTTGCCGAGGGGTACGCAAGATCAGTGTCGGTGCCCCCCATGTATTCTAGTAGCCTTTAACAATAACTCGCGCAGAAAACTTTCTGCAAGTCAATGACCAAAAGCCCATTACTAGCTCGTGCATGGAAGGATACAAACTCATCAGGAGTGAAAAAAGTGACAAAGGTTTAAACCCCTTCAAATTTGCCTCAAAATTATTAATATGTTTGCACATTTTTATATAGTGAGATATATTTTTATTGCAACTGTAATAAAAAAATAAGTTAAAGCTAAATAGAAATATATACTGTATATATAAAAGTAAAACTAATGAAAATGACAAAAGCACTAATTTTTACTTAAAGAGATAATTCATGGACAATTTGCCATGCTAAGTGGAAGATTTCTGCAAGGATTTCACCTGGTAGAAAACAAATACTATTAAAATGAATGTCATGATTCCCACAATGACCACTAAATGGCAGCAGAGGATCATTTATTGTCTCCTTTACCATTTCCACTCTGTAATATAGTTATTTTCACTTGTTTTGCTAATGGATTTATGTTTAGACATTATAAAATCACTATTATAACATTTAAAAATCTATTTTTTTGTCAAAGTTCAGCATTGTTTTGTATTGAAGTATGAAGTAGCAAGAGTTTTCAACTCATTGCATCTACTTGAATTACACAGATGGCCTATTTTGGCCATCAATTTACAATGGCAATTTTCAGTGAAAAGTGGCTAGTTTGTATCCTTGTTTACAATCTTAATTTCTCTCAAATGTAAATCAAATGCCCATTCACAAACATGTCTTTCCACCATTGCACCATTGCTTGTTCTCCATCATTGCATAGGCCCACTCATGGATGAGACATGCAGATAACTAGTCAACCTTCACTGAATTTTATATAATCAATGAACTCTGAAAAAGTTATCCGTCAGTGTTTAACATTCTATTAGTTGTCAAAATGAATTCATTGTAGGACTTTTGTTATACCTAAATCGAGCTCTGTACAAAGGA
>NW_015505205.1:0-32106 GCF_001515645.1 Sinocyclocheilus grahami
ATGTCTCCATTCCCTCCTTCAGGGAACGAGGGTTACACAAGTAACTGAGATGTTATCATGGTTACTACAAAATTTATTGTTTTTTTAAATAAATAAATAAGAAGAAATGTTTCTTAAGCAACATGTGACATGGGAGTAATGGCTGCTGAAAATTCTGCTTTTCCAACACAGAATAAATTACATTTTTAAATATAGTTTTGCTGTATGTACCCACTATGGAAAATCCTACTCTATGCCAAGTCTTTGACATAAAATTTACATATTATTGTATCAGGTGCTATTTACACCCGAGTGCAAAAAGTAACCAGGAGAATATAATGGTGAGCAGAACCTCATTATAACGGACTATAATACAGAAACAATAACCGTTTTGAATTAAAAAAAAATGGTGATGCTTTTAAATTACTCAGGCCCTCTTTAGTATTTAAATCCACATGTTTTTAAACAATTGGATAAATTTTTCTTGCTCACTGACTCTCAGAATTGAAACTGGTTCGTCTATTTATTCAGAATCCTAAAGTTGTCAAAAATCCCCCTTCCCCCAATTTCACTCTGACAACTTTTTATGCAAATGTCTTGTTCTTTCTAGCCCTCTTTTCTGTGCCCTTTACTCAGCAGAGCATTTTACTTAATCGGTTGCTGACAAATTTTAGGTCATCCCTTCATAAATGCATGTGCCAGAATCAAGTGCTTGCAATTATGCTGCCACAATTAGACCCAAGTAATTATATTCAGATAACAAGAATAGAAGTGTCATCGGTTAGAGGAGACAAATGAGTAGTGACTAGTTCCTAGCTGCTCATGTCAGCTGATCTGTGTATAAATGCTGGAAAGAACAGTTATTAATGTTTCAGTTGTGTCCATAATAAGACTAAAATGAGAATAAATATCCAGAGTGCATCTTAACAAGTCAAGCATACATATATAACCAATAATTTCTGCTCTTTATCTGTGCTAAAACTAGCATGTAGCATAGCAACCAGGTATATTTAAAGAAAAATCTTTCTTAAACTTCACTTGATAATGTTTTTTTTACTTTTGTATTTTTCAAAAACATAATTTTTTTATTTTAGCAATCTTTATATTAAATATATTTTATTCAATTTATTTTATTTATTTTTTATTTTTTTGCTATTCATTCAAATAAGGTTGTTGTTGGTTTTTTTCGTTCTGTGCTGGCTTTTGGTTCTGATTTATGTGGAAATGAGGGATTTGTTCACAATAATTGAAGTCTTTGGATTGTGGAGCTAAAGAGAAAGGATTTGAGTACAAAATGTAAACAAATGGAAAAAATGGAAATCACAAAAAGCCAAGAAAACTACTGACCTGGACTAATGCAATTGCAGATTCTTTACTGATTGGACTTTTAGTTTCCAAGACAGCAGATTTCTGGGGGTGCGGGAGAAGAGAATGAAACATGATTAATGTTTTCTGATTGTGTCACAGAATTCGGAATAATGATTTATAACAAGACTCTTGAGGATTTCAGCTAGACTTCATAGTTTCTGAGGTGGTGCTGGCTCATTTTCCAAATGTTACAACAGATTTCATCAACACCCATTTAATGATAGATAGGCATATTCGAATTTTGGGGACATACAGCGCTGAAACACCCTCCTTTGCTATCAAAACATGAAAAAGCATCAGCTTAAAAACACTGTTCCAAAGCTGACCTGACACAGTGAATCTACATTACAACAAAAAAGGACAAAATTACAAATAGCATAAAGTACTGAAAACATTAGCTTAAATATATGTGGCTCTTTTCACAATTGTCTTTTACCCTGTTATTTCCACTCAAATATTGTTATTGTTAAATTGTCTTTCATTTAACATCAGAAAACATTGGTTCCCTTTCGATACTACACTCCTACTTCGTCTTACTTAGACGCATATGGGAAAAAAGCCTTTTTTCTCCTGAACTGAAGCCTTTTCATTCACACAGTGAAACTGCACGGCCATTGGTTCGTGCAGTGTATAACCAAGAAAACTACTGACCTGGACTAATGCAATTGCAGATTCTTTACTGATTGGACTTTTAGTTTCCAAGACAGCAGATTTCTGGGGGTGCGGGAGAAGAGAATGAAACATGATTAATGTTTTCTGATTGTGTCACAGAATTCGGAATAATGATTTATAACAAGACTCTTGAGGATTTCAGCTAGACTTCATAGTTTCTGAGATGGTGCTGGCTCATTTTCCAAATGTTACAACAGATTTCATCAACACCCATTTAATGATAGATAGGCATATTCGAATTTTGAGGACATACAGCGCTGAAACACCCTCCTTTGCTATCAAAACATGAAAAAGCATCAGCTTAAAAACACTGTTCCAAAGCTGACCTGACACAGTGAATCTACATTACAACAAAAAAGGACAAAATTACAAATAGCATAAAGTACTGAAAACATTAGCTTAAATATATGTGGCTCTTTTCACAATTGTCTTTTACCCTGTTCTTTCCACTCAAATATTGTTATTGTTAAATTGTCTTTCATTTAACATCAGAAAACATTGGTTCCCTTTCGATACTACACTCCTACTTCGTCTTACTTAGACGCATATGGGAAAAAAGCCTTTTTTCTCCTGAACTGAAGCCTTTTCATTCACACAGTGAAACTGCACGGCCATTGGTTTGTGCAATGTATAAAAAACGAACCAATGGTTAGGCAGCTGAGCTGCACGAGTCTATGGCGACGAAGCCCGCCAAAGCCAGCCAAAGCCCGCCAGAATGGGCGAGGCGTCTGGCTATATAAGCGGGCGATCGCCACAGGATTCTCAGATTTCTTCTCCTTCAGCGATGACTCTTCGTCTTCAAGCTGATCCAAAGCTGCTCGCCGTTGACATGCCTTCACAGCTGGAATCGGGACCTCTCAGCATGGCTGACCTGCTTCTCCACCACTCCAGCGACGCAGCAGTTCTGGTCCGTTTCCCCTGCCGCCATCCGGCGATATTAAAAGAGCTTCTAAAAGAGCAAATTGGCATAGTTGCAAATGCCACGCAGTTACTGCGGTTCGTGCGGGTCTCCCCTGCACGCCGATGATGGCCACACGAAGTGTGTTTCCTTCTTGGGGAAATCCCATGCGGAAGCTGCACTCACGGGAGCTATTTGAGAGCTTCAGTCTCGCCTCTCTCCGCTTACGGATTGCTTTCTTCTCAGAGAGTGACTCCGCCCCTCGTGCCCTCCCATTTTCTTCCTCCCAGGGATCTGTGAGGAAAAAACAGCGGGGCACAGGGGTCGATTTTGGCTCGTTTTGGCCCAGTCAGAGGCAGAATTAATATCACACAGGACCCTCCTCCTCGGTGCCCCTCTTGGGCTTGGTCCAGCGGTGTGTCCATTGTGGATATTTGTGAGGCGGCCGGCTGGGCCTCGCCATCCACATTTTCAAGGTTTTATAACCTGGAAGTTCCGGCATTGCAGGCCTGGGTCCTTTCCGCTTGAAGTGACATGCGCTGCATAAACAGATCTGGCAGAGAGCCCTTGGCTGTATCACGCTCAAGTTCTCTGGCATTGTAGCGAATCAGCTCATGGAAAATATGAATAATTAACCACAACTAGTTATAATTAACTATTCATATTTTACACAAGCATTTCAAATTAATTAACACTCTATTAATTAACTAACACTCAAATTAATTAATACTAAAGGTATTTACTATAGAACAAAATTCTGTGGCAAAAACAACCGCAAAAAAACTTATTGAAACCTGTTAACCACTCTTGTAGCTTTTCAACACAACAACCAATGGAAATGTAATTTCAAACCTTTTTCAAGCATCGCAACAGATTGTTCTTGCTTTCAGAAAAGTCCTTGTGGGGGGAAAAAATCTATTATTTTACCAGCATTATGCAATTTTATAAAGGGAAATATCATTGTCAAGTGACACCTTTTTTAATTAAAGGTGAGGACATGCCACATTACTGTGTTTTATTCAGACATCTGTGTATAACCGGCACTATTCTGATGATTTAATTTGAAAAATATTAACCTTGAGGGAATTTTGTGAAAGCCTTGAAATTTTGTTTAATGGATAACGTTGTGAGACACAAAAATCCAATTTAGAGACATTAGACAGCTCATATTAATAGACTCTGGAAGTAAAATAGACTTGATACCTAAACTGGGGTCATTGTCAATTCAATTAAAAGACTAATTAAAATATCTAAGATAGACCACTAGATCTATCCTTAATTTACCTCATGCAGTTCGTAAAGTAGCAATTGGGATTAATATACCCCTCTAAATGTTTAAGGTTTATGCAACAGCTATCAGTGACAGCTATTGCAGTGGTTTAATGAAACACCACATTTGTTGTTTGTCCAACTCTCATTGGGGGCATCATTATTCGACCACAACGCAGAGCGGCTGTAGCTTCTAAGCAAGTCTCTTACTCCAACCACTCATTCTTTTGATAAAAGGGGAGCATAACATGGCAGACACAGCTTGGTCCCTGTAGTGAGCACTACAAACTAATGACTGTCACAAAACCAACTCCTCTATGATCAAAAGGCCCCGTAAATAAGGTCTGTCAGCGAAGGATTGTCTTTCTCTCAACAACAGTGCCAAAGCACAAAAGGTGCATTGCAGAGTTGAGTGTTGAGCATCTGTGCTGCAATATCACAGCGTTCTATGAGCCAGTGAAAGACTCAAAAATCAAGTGGCGAACAACTGTTACATATGGGCTTGAAATTACTGCCCATTTTGGCCGTAATTTAAAGCTTGAAGTAAGGTTTCTAGATGTGGGGTTGCGCAGCACACAGCAGTGTCTCATGTCAACCACTCTGTTTATAGTTCATGCTGTCAATCCCCCTTTCAAAGGGAGAGATTACACGAATAGTGTTAAAAGCTGGTGACCCCGATATAAGTGCCAGCAAGCCTGGTTATTCAAGCTAGTCACGACTGAATGAGGGAAATCCCTTTCCAATTTGTTGACAAAAAACAACAATAATTTGCGTAAAAATGTTCATTAACTTGGAAAATAATATAAAAAAAGGTTATAAAATTATGAAAATGTTCCTAATTTTAACAAAAATATATGATAAAATAGTTGTAAAAATGTTAAAACAATATATAAGTCACACTTTAAGGTCCAGTTACATTCAGTAATTTAGCAGATGCTTTTATCAAAAGCGACTTACAAATGAGGACAATAGAAGCAATCAAAACCAACAAAAGAGCAATAATATGCAAGTCCTATGACAAGTATCGGTTAGCCTAATGCAGTACACATAGCAAGGTGGGGTTTATTATATAATAAATAAAAAGAAAACAAGTAGATAGAATAGAAAAAGAATAGGGAACCCTAGTGTTAGAGGGTCATTTTTATAATAAATAAAAAGAAAACAAGTACATAGAATAGAAAAAGGATAGAGAAAGCCTCTGAGAGGTAGAGTTGAGTGTCATAAGCATAGCAGTGATATGAAAAGCCATGTTTCTGAATGACCAAATCTAGTGATGCCATGTAGACAGAGAAGAGAAGTGGTCCAAGAACTGAGCCCTGAGGTACACCAGTAGCTAGATGTTAAAGGGGTCATATGACATTGTTAAAAAGAACATTATTTTGTGTATTTGGTGTAATGCAATGTGTTTATGCGATTTAAGGTTAAAAAAAACATTGTCTACATATTGTACATTATTGTTGCTCCTCTATGCCCCGCCTTTCTGAAAAGCGTTGATTTTCACAAAGCTCATCGTTCTGAAAAGCGAGGTGTGCTCTGATTGGCCAACTATCCAGTGTGTTATGATTGGCCGAATACCTCAAGCGTGTGACGGAAATCTTACGCCCATTACCATACTGTGATGCCGTGTCCCGGGGCGATGAGACAAAAACAATAAAAACCCATTACAAACGAGGCATTTGTTGCATCCAGTGGGGACATAATTATTGATTATAATGGCTTATAATGTCTTTTTACATGTTGCGTTGCGTATCACGCTGCGTAAACATAAAACCATGTCTGCATTTGTGATCGGAGAAACTACAAACAACAAGCGCTACTCTACACTGCTCAAAACTTGCGTTTGAATCATCAGTGGCAAATTCTTTAAATATGAAAATGTACTTACAGGCTGAGTCAGAAGCGCCAAACTGTCCTTGCAAAGTTGGAATTGCCCAACTTTATAGAAACAGCATTTGTGCACAGATGGCATTGTAGGCTACTCTCCCAGGTTCAGGAAACAGTCCTCCGTAAAATGTGCTGCACACATCTGAATATTTGGGTTGAACTTCTTCTGGAATAGTGTTGTAAATACAATTTAACCACTTATTTCTAGTTGTGTCCTCTTTTGGAAGGCAAAACAAAGTAGTTTCGCTTTCACAACGAAACACAGTGCCTCCACGACATGGCGGTGGCAACAATATTCCAGCGAGAATCAAAGTTACACCTTCTTCTTTGCGTAAACATTTGGGTGGTGTTATGCAAATCTTCCCACACAGTGACATAGACATGTGGGGCGTGTTTAAAAGAGGCGTTTTAGGAGTGCGTGTTACAAGTCTTAACTTTTATAAAGAATATCTCAATCGGTTTGAGACTTTAGTGTTTGCAACTTTAGGGATTGTATCTATGCACGAACAGCTTGTAACACTCCAAAGAGAAAGGAAAACTTGAAATTGCATCATATGACCCCTTTAAGACTTGGAAACCTCACCCCTCCAAGATAGCTTTAAGTTCTTACTATTAACTACGATTTTAATCCTAAATAAACTCCTAATTTGCTGCTTATTAATAGTTAATAGTAGTTATTATTATTATTATTAGTTAATAGTAAGGTAGCTGTTAAGTAAGGGGTAGGATTAAGAGATTTAAAATATGGTCATGCAGAATAAGGAATTAATATGTGCTTCATAAGTACTATTAAACCACCAATATGCTAGTAATATGCATGCTAGTTAATAGTGAGAACTGGTCCTTAAAATAAAGCATTACCAAAATTGTTTGTTATTTTAAAACGTACGTAAAAAAAATTTTTTTATAATTTTAAAAATTATATTTAATTAAAAAAAAAACTTGTTCATTGTTATTTAACTATTACCTTACCGTACCATAAAATTTATCTTACCTTATTTTAAAAGGTTATATAAAATTTAACAGGATAATACATTCAATTCTTCTGTATATGTGTTAATATACAGTACAAATAAAAAATACAAAAACAATATGAACCAAATGCCTTACTAATCAGGTAATATCATTTTTTATATGCAAGTATTTTGAAATGTCAGTTCAATTTGCACCATCATGTCATTGAATCTGGATTAGAGTTGAAGCTTTGCAAGAGTTGCCATTATTATTACAGTCATAGTAAGATGTCATTTATTAGGAGTTTTCTTTTCCAAAGATGACTCAAAGACATTTACAAGGATATTCCCTTTGGTCATAATAACAAATGACTGTTCCAATCTTATAAAAGTACAGAATCTCGTAAGTTTATTTGCTGGAAAAGGACTCTTGGCTGCAGCGTGAAGCTGAATGAATAGAAGTTTAAAGGATGAGACATTGCTCACATTGCTAATTACTGTGTCAGACAAGCTTTGGTCTAGAATTATTTATATAATTCAAAGCTGCAAATGAGGATAAGATGCAAATCTGCAAATGGATGTAGAAAAATGAACCTTTAGACAATCATTCAAGGAGAAATATGTGCATGTGTGGGTGGATGGACCTTTATAGGACATAGCAGGTGATATGTGTACTGATAAACAAAATACTCGATTTTACCTGTGGAATTGGTTGTGATTTTCAAATATTTGAAATGCAGTTTCATAGCATTTGTATTCTCATTTTGCATTATTATCTGAAATGAGCCGAGAAGTCCTTTGAGAAGTATAATTGTCATTTGTGAACAGCACAATTTTCTCCAGATTTCTGTGTGCAAGAATTACAAAAATCAAAGGTATTCCCAAAAGTGAAAAGATGAAATGAATATTTGATGAGGACTGGAAGAGACCATGAAATGAATCACCCACCAGAGCAATTTTCACACACTTTCAGTCATAAACGCCAGAAACACAAATAGATTTCACAGAGCAGCCCTCTAAATCCTTCCAATCCAGGTTACATTATTTATATAGAAAATCAACCATGCCATTCAAGAAATTTCACTGCGCATTTCTCAAATGTCACCACTCAGCAAATCCAATAATGTTATAGGCTATACGAAGGTGAAGGTTTTTTGTTACCTTGTCTTTCTCAAGTTTTCATGTCAGGTATTTTTTTTCACAATTATAATTATTCAGAGCAACAGTCTGCTCTTAATGTTAATCTGCTCCTAAGGCATAAAATCCACTGCAACCTGTAGTTTATTTTGTGACAAAGCATGCTCATTTATGATTGCGGATTTGTTGAGGATTTGTTGGCTTTTAGCTCAGAATTGCACTCCATCCAGCTGTAAGCATTGAATATTTCACAGACATAACTCTGATAACGAAGCAAAATATACACAAGAATTCCAGGAACCATTTATTCTTAGAAGCAGTCAATTAAACAGTCTGCTACCTTATCTACAAAGTTAAATACTCGTGAGCCACTACCGTCACCTTATAGACCTTACTCAGAATAGACGCCATATTGAACTTAACATGAATGAAAATAAGGGTGTGATGCATAGACTAAAAAGTGTAAAAACTTTATACAAAGTAAAATTTTTACACCTCATAACTTGTAAAACTGTTTTATAGAATTTAATGCACTGTACTTTTGCCTCTAAAATTATGCTTTGCTTTTAGGCTAAAACATGTCAACATTTAATCATAGGGTATATTATAGTCCAATAATAGTCCAACAAAGAATGGCGCCAAATAGACCAAATCTGGAATAAGTCCTCTCTAAATTGCCTCTGGTTATAAACGAAACCTTAAAGACTAAGGGCCAGATTTAATAAACAGGGCAAATTAGCGCCAGAGCGCAAATCCAAAACAGCACTGATGGGCATGGAAATCTCTGCAGGTGATTTACTGACAATGCGCAAATTAAAGAACACAGCAACATCTCATTTACATAATGACCAACGCAATATACCAAGCATAGTCGCAAATAAGCAGAGCCAATGCTCATCAGATATACTTCCGACACAGGTGCAAAATTGTTTGCGGGCGTTAAATAATGGTGCAAATACCAGCTTATATTTTTTTAAAGCCACAAACAATTTGTAAAAGTTGTAACTTATGCTGTCTTCTTAAAAATAAAGGTGCTTCACGATGCCATAGAAGAACCTTTTTGTTTAAATGGTTCCATAAAGAACCTTTAACATCTGAAGAACCTTTCTGTTTCACAAAAGGTTCTTTGTGGCGAAAGAAGGTTCTTCAGATTATAAAAGAGATGGCTCTTTAAAGAACCTTTGACTGAATGGTTCTTTGTGGAACCAAAATGGCATTGCTGTGAAGAACCTTTTAAGCACCTTTATTTTTTAAGGGTGATGGTACAATCATCCTCTGGTCCTGTTATTTAACAGCAGTTTCTTCCACAGCCCAGACACAAAATAACATATTCATTTTAGAGTCATAACATTAAAATCAGTGTTAACAGACATATAATGTGTAAATAATTTCCCCATTGGTTAGAGCATGCAGATGCATGAGACTGGAAAAGCATTTCTAACTCTTGCATTCATCATTTCAATTCGGAGTACTCTTTTAAGAGTTATTACCGCAGTATGAAACCTTGCAGTCTTGACAGAAGGCTGAATTGCACAGTTTGCTTATCTAATTATAAACAGCATGAAGGTTGTTTGTTTAAAGACATCTGTGTGTTATTTGATCAGGGTGATGCTTTGAACTTTATTAGTTTAACACCATGTGTTCTGAAAATGCCAAAGCAGGCTCAACCATTGTGTGTTTGGTAGCCTGGTAGCGTGTCTGAAAGCTGTGAACAGAAAACAGTGAAAAGTAAGAAATATTAGCACTTCTGAAAGGAACTTGTCCAAAGTAGAGGACAGGAAAATTAGTTGTACTGTATTAAATGAATAAATGGCATAATTAATGTGCATTTGAGATTTTCTCACTGAAGTGTTGTCATGACAGCAGATGATGACAACCTTCTCAAATCATCAGTTTTTGAACACTTGTGATGACACTGCTCTGCATTTTAACAGAATGGAAATTAAATGGGCTCTTTGAAATCACGTCCAGACAATTTATTTAATAATTGCCTGTAGCCATGTCTGTTTTGATAAGGGCTTTTTTTGCAAGGCTCCTTGTGGTTTTATGAACTAGGGGTATATTAACGTACTCCACCAACAGGGACACACACACAGAGAGTTACACGCAAAATGCCATAATGAAGTCATACTGCTTCCTCTCAGAAGCAGGAAGTATGCTAAACACATTTCAGACTTGCACTTTGTGCTACATCTATAATTAAGCTGTCAAAACTGCGGTATTATGCCTAAAGCACATTCAGGCACTGTAATGTCAGAATCCTACCAGGACTAGGTAATTGAAAGTCTAGAAAACTTGATGACTTTATCACCTAGCTTGACTACAGTTATTTGTTATAATAGTAATAACTAATTTCAAGCACAGTAACAGCCAAAGGTTAAATATTAGCTGCAGTGCATTCTGTTAGGAGCGGTACTAAAAAAAAAAAAAAGTACACAGTCTAGAATTAACTTCTAAACTACTAAACTACTTTTTTGTTTTATAAGCACAATCATCATTTTAGGGAATATCTTTCTGAAACATATTTGGTATTAGTGTTATTTCATTATTATATACAAATTAGAGGTGTCAATCAAATTAATGTATATGATTTATTCATGCCAACTAAATAATCAAAAACTTTATTATATTATATTTATATTATACTTTGATCAAATTGATTATATGGTATATTCAATTATACGCAGAGTAATTAATCACAAAAGTAGTATATATTAATATTTTTCTATAAAATTCCCAAATGAAGAAAATTTACAAATATTTTTTGAACATTTAGGTGGTATTAAGCTTGAATTGCTTAGATGACACAAAATTTATTTTTGTGTGAAGATAAAGTAAATATTTCAATCATGCCCCATAGGGTGTATAAATATGCATAAGTGTATAAAGGTTTAAATATATTATATATAAACTATTTAAACACACATATACGTAGCGTATCAGAGCAAATCAGACCATTTAAGACTCGATCAGAATGTGGTTGAAACAACCCAAAGAGCCAAATCCACAAAGATGCCCAGGATAACAAGACAAAGTCATAAATCTGTCCACGTCACGATACCCTGGCACCACGAGTCTGAAGCAAGAAACTAGCAACTAGCAGCTTTGAGCATTCTCACAGCATTCAAACAAAAGAACACTTATTGACAATTCCAACTCAGGAAGGAGTTTGTCAAATTTGGGGCAAGTAACCAAGATTAATGGTCAAAGAGATGCAAAGCATGACCATCACATGTAAATCCATGATAGAAATCACGAGCTAAAGACTTCTTCGGATTGACTTCCCCCACCCAGAAGACAAGAACCAGACTGAGATTCTTTGAGACCTTTTAACCTCTTTGGTCTTCACAGAACATGTCCTCACGTTCACAGAATGACACAGACTGCCTTTACATGTACAGTGGTGTGAAAAAGTGTTGGCCCCCTTCCTGATTTCTTATTTTTTTGCATGTTTGTCACACTTTAATGTTTCAGATGTAGTTTTGGATTTTTTTCCCCTTAATAATAAAAACCTTCATTTAAAAACTGTATGTTGTGTTCACTTGTGTTATATTTTACTAATATTTAAATTTGTTTGATGATCTGAAACATTAAAGTGTGACAAACATGCAAAAAAATAAGAAATCAGGAAGGGGGCCAACACTTTTTCACACCACTGTATATATGCACCTAAATGATGCTAGAAGGAATTATGAGCAACTAATAATTTCTATGCATACTCCATATTATGTGTGTAACCCACACATTTGACAATCATGTCCTAATCACTCATTATGTATGTATTTTGAATAACTATTTAATAGTTTATAGGTTTATATTCATTTTGGGTATGTATGAGTTTAAAAATTCATGCTTTAAACGTTCCTATCAATCAATACTTCGTAAAATGTATTATATTCTTGTTATACAAATCATGTTCAAATTATACTCTGCAAGAGCGGGAAAATTCAGACCATGTGACTGATAAGATAACATGTTGATTTATGTATTGGGAGGAGAAACATAGCAACACCCCGAGCTAAGACAATGTCTAATTGATCAAGACACTATTTGGGATGTGTCCAACAGCCCAGATTAAAAACTCAGGACACCATCAAATTCTGCTCTTAGCCATGCTTTTAGCCGCCACTTTTTGCCACCACTGCTTTTCGACATCGCTTTTTGCCCCTGCTCTGGCTTACATGCCAGCTGCTTCTCTATACACCATGAGGAGAAAATCCATCTAGTCTCGTCACCTTTTCCATTGAGAGTTTTGCATTCGGAGTTAAGTTTTGCCACAAAGTCGTGTCTCTCAGTCCAACCACGACTGTGCTTGCATCAAAAATTCAACCAGCCCACAACTCCGCATCTTCAGCCAACACCAAAGACCACTTTGAACGACTACTGAACTTCCAGCCAATCAACAATCTTGGGAAACCCCTTTCGGCAATGACAACAACAAAGGGAATCCCTCAACACAAAGGCAAGGCAAGTACAACCTCCAGATTCTAGCTGAACTGGTGAATTTAATATAAAGTTGCATAGCCTCATTGAGAAACTCAATGCGAGGGTTAATTAGATGATTGATGGCTGTTCAGGTCTAAGCAATTGCATATATTGCTATAAAAATGGGATTTCATATTTTCACTCTCCTAAACTCATTCTTTCCTCACGTTCTCTCTTCCTGCAACGTGCATGAATGTATGAGCGTGTGTGTTTATATGTTAGATTAGTTTCTATGTCTTAGATTTATCCAATAAATTCTTATTTATATTGAAAAGCGAAGTATCTTGTGTTTTGTGTTTACAAGTTAATGTCTTAAACTGCTGATCTTGTTTCTGTACTAATTAATAGTGCTTTCACTATATTTTGGATATTAGCATCCATTGCAGAGTTTGTTATACGGCTCATTCAATGAATCACTGGCCGACTCAGTGATCAGCCATAAACAGTGATTCTGTCTAAATTCCCAATAAAACAAACAATTCCCTTTAAGCTAAATGTACCTGTTTCCCTTACATCTATGTATATACACACACACAAGATTAATAACTGCTTCCAAGTATCTAAACTGATTTTTTTTTTAAACGTTTCACTTTAAATACAGTCCTTGGTGATGTTTTAGAAGTTCCATCTAGAGAAATCGGAGTCTCAGTTCAATCCTTGAGACCTCAGTTGCATTTCTCATCTGGCACCTCCCCCTGCACCCAGAGGGCTCAATCATTACATCGATTACAAAACAGGATTACAGGGCAGTCACATCAAAAAGCAAGGCCTGAAATGATGCCTTGAAAAGATGAGAACACTCCAGCACCAAAACAGTGCTACACAAAAGGCACCTGGGGATATGATCTGACTGTACGAACCAGTGGAAAAAATCTACAGCAGTCCAGCAGATATCTGCAGCAAAAGAGCTCAGCTGCAAATGCAAAAATGATTAATTCTGCCCCTGGTTTCTCCTTGGACACCTCATTAGGTTCAGTGTTCATTGTGCAGCACTGAAAACCCAGGAGAAACCTAAAATTGAATAATTTTGCTCATGTTTTAATGATTTCTGTGGAGACCTTGTTAAGACATCATCCTTTTCTCATGATAAATGCCCCATTACGATTGATGTTACATCTGTCAAACAAGACAAGAAAAGTTCCTGGCATAGTCATCATTTATAATAATGAAGTTTTAATATTTTTTTAATGCAGATTGTATCTTTCTCCTAGTATAAACCAGCCTAGTCTCCCTATTCACACATTAACACATGGTAATGAGCTTAACATAGTCATTAATATAGATTAATATCTTATGTTTCCTAGTGGCAGCCATATGATGGATTAATTGAACGGATGCATTTGAAAGGTCAACTGCTAACACCTAATCAAAAAGCAGCATTGATTCTCTCCAAGAGTCAAAGACTCAAAGCCAATGTTTCCGCAACCCCACCGTGCCGTCAGTGAATGCATATTTATCCAGTCATGAGGTCAGAAGCCTTTTGAACTCTACAGAGAATAAAAGCTATTCAGAATATTTTAACTTTTAAATTTTCTCTGTTTTTATAAACAGAAAAACAAAGAGGCATGAATGCAAAGCATAAAATAAGACAAAACACAATGGAAAAAAGCAAACAGATGAAAACAGTAGACAAAAAGAATCAGATTTTACATTAAAGGAGCTTAAATAAAGTACATATAGTCCAGCACTATAAACTGAAAAGATAAGACAAAAAATAGCTGTTAACACTGTTTTTGTTGGCTTCGACTGTTCAAAACAATCATTCCAGTGTTTGAATTTTGATGGAGAGATCTTTGCACTGATGAAGTGTTTCTAGCCCTACAGGGGAGTAGACAACTGGTTGCAGATGATCCCAGCTGCTGAGCTGAGCTGTTTGATTTGATCATTGCTGGCTGCACAGCATGAAGACCAGAAACAGTGCCTTGCAGTACAGACGGTCTTCTTCCCTGTCCTGTTTCACTCTGCCTTGAGCGTCCTTTCCTTTGACCTGACAATACACACTTACATAAGTCCTAAAGGTATACTGACAAGATTAGTTAAAGGAAAAGTTCACCCAAAAATTAGTTTGCTGAAAATTTACTCACCCTCAGGGCATCAGTCATCATTAATTTGTTTTTAACTTCAAACTGTAGCTTCTGGCTAAAATACGAGTCCTCTATCAATAATATTGATTTCTCTAGTGAAAAAGTCATTTGAATCAGGGGAGAAATATGCACAGATCAAACACGGTTAAAGGCAAAAACAGACCAAAATGGTTTTAATCAAATATGTGAGAGGGAAACAGTGGATGAAGTGTAATTATGGATTATGGACTGGTATTTTGGTCAGAAGCAACTTGATGGATCCGTTTCTTCTTTTGGATTCGGTTTCTTCTGTTTCTAATTTTTTCACTTCAAGAAAAATTAATTGATGGACTGTGGATTAATTGTGGATATTTATGACGTTTTATTAGCTGTTTGGATTCATTCTGACGGCACCCATTCACTGCACAGGACACTTTGGTGAGCAAGTGATGTAATGCTAAATTTCTCCAAATCTGTTCTGATGAAGAAACAAATTGGTCTACATTTTGGATGCCCTTAGGATAAGTTTTCAGCACATTTTCCTTTTTGGGTGAACTATTCCTTTAAGAATCTAAATAGCTACCAATAATGAACTCATCTAAACTTGACAGATGAGACAGACACCAAACATAGACCTCTAAAGCTTTCTGTATTGGTGAGGATTGATAATAAGCAATAAAAGCTAAATCTATCTTTCAGTCTGCCTTGACAACCCCAAGCCCTTTACAAAGGCTGTTCTCTGCAGGACAGGACCACGGACAGCTCCCTATTAACACACCTGAGAACAATGTTTTTCCCAGCAGGAGAAAACAAGTGTCATGCAACTAATCAAAACATCAAGAATTGTTACAGGAAGTGCTTACACACAAACAACTCCCTGTGCCTTGTGTACTTGAATTGGCCCGCTTGCATGCGAGTTCCTCTTCAGCAGCTTTCATAAAGCATCATCAGTATTCAGCTCCTACGGTTATGCTACAGTTCTGCCCTGCCAATCATGTGTCTCAAATACCCAAAGAGCTCTCAACTTCATGCACACAGTGTACTTACTGTATATACCTACACTCTCTACTTCATGTGGCGCTGCCTTTCATTCTTGTGCAAGGATCTACTTGGATCAATGACTGCTCATTCACAAACATAAAGCACAGTTATATTGCAGAAGTGTGGTGACGGCTTTAATATAAATCACTAACCTTTGGAATTTACTTCATAGCCTCTTGAGACATCTCCCAATATATGATTGCTTTATATAGTAAAAGTGAAATGTATTCATAGACCATATCAAAAACAACAGGTGTTGACCAAAGTTCTACACTGCGATATAAAAACCACATTTATGAGGACAGCCAAAACATAAATCCATGCTTAACTACAACAGAAACAAGACCACTTCCAAACCACTGGGGAAATAACTGTGGTGCATCACACAAACTTATAAGTATTCCATAAACTTTTAAATGTAAAACTAGAAGAAAACTTAATTTCATTCATATTAGGTACACTCTAAAAAAAATGCTGGGTTGTTTCTACCCAATGTTGGGTCAAATATGGACTAACCCAACTGTTGGGTTAAAAAGTTAATTTAAAAATGTAACCAAAATTTAACCCAACAGTTGGGTTAGTCCATATTTGACCCAACATTGGGTTGAAACAACCCAGCATTTTTTAGAGTGTAGACAATATCATCAAGAGCACAAAATTCAACAACTGAAACAGGACTGGGATTATGTATCGTTAATTATAGGAATTCTGGCCTACCATGTGGTCCAAACGGTTCATTTGCTTTTTTAACCTTCGTTTGAAGCAAATTACTGACATTATTACATAAATTAAATGTAGCTACATTTTAAAAAAGGCAGTAATGCAAAGTTATAGTTGAATATTTGTTCTCTGGAGTTACAAACATGCTTTAATTGTAATGAATTTGTACAACAGCACATAACTGAATGTCTAGTGCGCTCAACAAACACAGCTGTGATGTCCGATCACGAACAAATGACTCTTAAGAACCAGTTCTTTTTAATGAGGCAGTCATTAAAATTCACGATTGTGAATGAACGGTTGGCATCAGAATTGGATGTGTATACAGCTAATGGCATATTTTTAATAAAAGTTTATTTATAATTGTAATGTAGAATTGTACTGTTGAATCGAGAGCAACGGAAGCTTTTTGCTAAGTTAAACTGGATGACATGCAGAATCATATTCTTAACATATCCTTGTATTTGGAACATGTACTTTTGCTAAATACAAATAGAAAAAAAACACCCTCATATAACTAAATCAATTCATTGGTCTAAACCAAAATGTCTTACAGCATTGACTATTAAAAGGTAGCCTAAGCTACGCACGTCTGATCTGTTTGGACTTTGGAGTGGTTTGGAGTGAAGAAATTGATCACTTATATTTAATCTCCTATTTTAGCAAGGAATGGCTCCCTAGTAATTTTATTCTGCAGCCCCGATTTTCACAGGAAAGGGTTATGAGAACGGTGCAGATGAGTGGGAATAACCCAAGGTCAGACGCACCGTGTAATGGGGTTAATGTCATTTGCCACACGCCAATGCAGAGGAGGAAAAATAGTCAGAAATAGCCTATATTTCACACCAGCATAACAATTTTGAAAAGGTTTCATTAAAATAATATTTGTTTCAAAACGTGTCTGCGTGTAAAGCAGGTACCATTAAATGCGAAATTATAACCTTTACTGAGTGAATAAGATCAGACAAATATGGCTTTTGCGGTTTTATTTTTGGTGACATTTCTGCGTTATGTACATTTTTACCAGATCAGATGTTTTTTTTTTCCTTACATATTTAGTGTGTAATAGTAAAAAGACACGAACAAAAACTGTAGGCTAAATAAAATACACAATGTCTCTCTTTAAACTTTTAAACTTGCGAAAAGGCAAGTGCGGAGCATCGGTTTGACGTCAGGAGCTGCGGACACCGGCGAGTGCGCTCAGACACATCTGTCAAATATCCAAACAGTAGGCTATGTGGGGTCTGGCGCACCTGGCATAAAGTTCCCGTGCAGAGCTCCACATTCACCGCGAGCGCGATGAATTACAACAAGTCTGGCAGTGTCAGCGGTCCGGCCCGTAGCAACTCCGGCTCGGTGGACGAGCTTGTGATAACATCGACTTTCGGGACGCTGCTTTCAGTGGTTTACATCGTTGGAGTTTCGGGAAACGTCTACACGCTGGTAGTCATGTGTCATTCCATACGCTTCGCTACTTCCATGTATATCTCCATCATCAACCTGGCGCTCGCGGATCTCCTTTACCTCTCCACGATTCCTTTCGTGGTGTGCACGTACTTTCTGAAGGACTGGTACTTCGGGGATGTGGGCTGCAGGATACTGTTGAGTCTGGACCTGTTAACTATGCACGCGAGTATCTTTACTCTGACAGTGATGTGCATGGAGCGCTACCTGGCAGTGACTAAACCGCTGGATACTGTGAAACGCTCCAAGAGCTACCGAAAAGCCATGGCGTGGGGAGTTTGGATTTTGTCCTTCGTCCTAACTCTTCCCATGATGGTCATGGTTAACCAGACTACTAAAACAACAGCAGATGGAGGGGTGAAAAGGATGTGCGCGCCCACCTGGGCACCCCAGGCGTATAAATTGTACCTGACTGTCCTGTTCTGCACGAGCATAATGGCGCCAGGGCTTGCCATTGGTTACTTGTACACAAAACTAGCCAGGACGTACCTAGAGTCTCAAAAAACATCAGCTATTAATAAAGGCAGCAAACGCTCGCCAAAACAGAAAGTTTTAATAATGATTTTCACCATTGTGCTCGTGTTCTGGGCGTGCTTTCTGCCTTTTTGGATATGGCAACTTGTGCCCTTGTACCACAAGCCCTTCAGTCTCGCCTCACACACGCACACGAGCATCAATTACCTCGTGGCGAGCCTGACCTACAGCAACAGCTGCATCAACCCCTTTCTGTACACGCTCCTGACCAAGAATTATCGGGAGTATCTTAAAAACCGCCACAAGAGTTTTTACCGCTACACTTCATCTTTTAGAAAGCGCCCACCGAGCTTGTACTCTTGGGGAAAGTCTGCGTCATCCAGTAATCAGATTGAGTTCAACTCTGAGACGCTTGCCATGGCGCAGCTAAAGGTGATGCAGTGAAGAGATTGGAAAGCTTAACCCGTTCGTGTAAAGGTAAGCATAGTTCTTCAGTTAGTGGAACTTTACTGTGTCCAGCCGTGACTTTCACAAACAGCCATTCTAGATTTGAAGACTGTATCAAAATAGATGAACACTTTTAATTGTGTCCCTCTCATTAGTAATTATTCAAATGTAGTGCGTTAAAATAAAGGACAATTCTCTTTGGACTTGAAATAGCTAGAAAAAAAAATGAAATGACAAGGGATATCTAACAGAACAGCACAGTGACAGTTTGGATTTTAGATAGCCTAACATTGTTATCTGACAGATGTCTTTACCTAACATGGATTTGAATCCAGAAGCAATTCGGGCGTGCTTTCTGCCTTTTTGGATATGGCAACTTGTGCCCTTGTACCACAAGCCCTTCAGTCTCGCCTCACACACGCACACGAGCATCAATTACCTCGTGGCGAGCCTGACCTACAGCAACAGCTGCATCAACCCCTTTCTGTACACGCTCCTGACCAAGAATTATCGGGAGTATCTTAAAAACCGCCACAAGAGTTTTTACCGCTACACTTCATCTTTTAGAAAGCGCCCACCGAGCTTGTACTCTTGGGGAAAGTCTGCGTCATCCAGTAATCAGATTGAGTTCAACTCTGAGACGCTTGTCATGGCGCAGCTAAAGGTGATGCAGTGAAGAGATTGGAAAGCTTAACCCGTTCGTGTAAAGGTAAGCATGGTTCTTCAGTTAGTGGAACTTTACTATGTCCAGCCGTGACTTTCACAAACAGCCATTCTAGATTTGAAGACTGTATCAAAATAGATGAACACTTTTAATTGTGTCCCTCTCATTAGTAATTATTCAAATGTAGTGCGTTAAAATAAAGGACAATTCTCTTTGGACTTGAAATAGCTAGAAAAAAAATGAAATGACAAGGGATATCTAACAGAACAGCACAGTGACAGTTTGGATTTTAGATAGCCTAACATTGTTATCTGACAGATGTCTTTACCTAACATGGATTTGAATCCAGAAGCAATTAATTTCTTTATTTTTAAGTGTTCAAGTTTAACTATAGCAAACACCAAAGCTTATCCATTTTTTTCCACCAAAAACAGAACAAATTCATTACCATCACACATAATATGAAATTTCCACACCGTCACACATGATATTAATATCCATTTGAAGGCTGATGCAGGGAATGACCTAATCATTATTCCAGAACATGAGATAAATACTTTAACAGAGGAAAAAACTGAAAAATTTAACTTCTGAGTATCCCAAATGTTTGATTAAACGAAAACACTTGCCACAATTCACAAACAACCCACTCATTCATATTTTCCAGATGCACCCAATGTCATGTATCATAGATGGATAGAATGTATGAATAAATGTGATTTTTTTTTTCAGTGCAGATGGAAATATATTCAGAAAAGTGACATCCAAGTAGGACTGTCAAGGATATCAAGGCCTTGATACCTCTGTGGAGATTAACAGACAAACCCAGAAATTATCATAAATAATATGCAGAACTACTAATACTTGAAGGTGACATTTGTAATTACAACTGCAGAAGTGGACAAGTTAATGCTGAATACTGTACCAAGGATGCATACATACAGCCCACTACTTCACTGGCATAAATCACACATTATTAGACAATGGAATCAAAATATTGCTGCATTCACAGTCCAGATAGAAAAGCATGTTATCAGAACTAATAATAAATATTACTGTGCCAAGAGTAACTTTTCCCACATATTTCCACATCTAAGTCGAAACGGTGTCTTATCACAGAAATGTTATTTTCCAAAGAGTTGCAATTATGTGGATGGATTTAAATCTAGTGTGAAAAAAAGCACAATACTGGAAAAAAGAAGCTTAATGAACCTACACTTAACTCCATCATTGGGTCCATATCATTGTAATATAACACACTGACATTCATTTACAACGACGTCAGCTCACAGTGCGATTTCACATAGCCAATCAACAATATTCAAAAGAAAACAACAAATGGTCCACTAATCTGAGACATTAGTGCACTAATACTTTGCTCACTCACATTAGTCCATTCAGCTGTGATTGCACACAAGAACTAAGAAGTAAATCGACATACATCCCCAGACACTAAGGGCCAAAATTATCATCAGCGAATTCCAAAAAAGAATCCCAGCTTTCCCAGCTCACAATCCATATGGTGGCATTCACCACTTAGGGCTAAACTGGCCTATGCATATTCATGCATTTGAACTCTGTTCCTCAAGCACTAATGCATTATGCTCAGTCAATAAGTCTGGGCAACACGGATACAGAAACGTGTAGCAGGTGGCTACAGTGATGCTTTACACTCGATATCCTTAGCACAAAATATATACCGTGTAAACCTGCCAGGAAAATGAGAGAAATTACCACAAAGGTCACGCTGACAGTCTGTTGACTTCATGTTTATTATTTATTGATAAAAGGAAATTCATAATGGCACTGCAGATCGGTAACATCAAGATGAACTATACAACAAGCCAGTTGCTTAGATAATCCATTTGGAAGCCTAAGAGAACAAACCCCTGTGGTGTTCTATTTTGGTTCTCAATGTCAGTAAGGACTCAACCATCCTTCAGTTGTGTAGAGTAGAAATAAAAAACATTCACTCACTCTCTCTACCTCTGGCAGAACCAAGAATGTGGAAGGATAAAACTGATCCTTGCAGTCTCCATTTCTCTGGAGACAAAAGAACAGAAGCCATACAACTTGGGTCTGACGTTTTCATGCAGTCATCAAATTCAAGAGAGGGCTGCTGACGCTCAGATCAGGGTCAAAACAGTTATGTGATTTATTTATGTAGCTCTAGTGCCAAGCCTCACACTGGCAAAACACTGAGCATCATTTATCATGGAAAGATTAGCTCAAAATTGGAAGAATTGAGTCTGATGTCAAGAGAGAGTGTATCACTTTACTTAATGACACTGTAGAGAAAGCACTCATATTAAACAAAGCCCTTTTAATAACAAATTGCACAACCACAGATTGAAGGTGCCAGTCAAATGTTACACATTTTCTCTTATTTATCAGTCTCTTCAAGAAATTAAATAAAATCACAATCTCACCCTACGTATTTTTGTTGGGCTCTGCAAGTGAGTAGTCATAGGAAATTGCATGACTTAAGTGTAAACGGTATCACCAGAGGGACGCTTGTGTTACTGTAGACATCAATCCAGAATTTCTTGCAAATTGCTTGTGGTTGAACAACAAGCTCGAATGCGTCCATCATTAATTTTGTCGTATCATTTAATTAGCAACATCTGTTCTTAAAAATCACAACACCCAATAGCTTCTCTTCCAAAAGCGTTACTTATATTCCAGTCTGAAACATTGAAGCCACTATAGCCCAATAATCAGGCCAATTTTAAAGCCCGAACCCAGAGAACTCCCCAAAAGAAGGTAATGGCATGAGACAGCAGCCGGAGAGAAAACTAAGTAGCCCCCCAAAAATATGCGTGCCATAAAGAAAAGTAGGGTGTGCGAGGAAGCGGCAGGGCGACTGGGAGGGGTCGTGCGGTGCTTGAATGTAAGCTGTGACTCTACGCGTCAGATGGCAAGCCCTACCTGTCGCCGAATGAGGAGCACGATGGAAGGCCAGGCGAGGGACTCTCGCTACATCCGAAGGGAGTTGTGGCTCTGCTGCACCGGAAAGGAGAGTCCCTTTTGCAGCTGAATGCGTGGCGTGGTTTAAAGCGTCGGAGGGAGGGCTCTCACTACGACCGAAGGGAGCTGCGGCTCTGCTGCACTGGAAGGGAGAGCCCTGTCCGATGCTGAATAAGCCTTGAATCTCAAAACAACTGATGGAGGGCTCCTGCTGCGACCGAAGGGAGCTGCAGCTCTGCTGCACCGGAAAGGAGAGTCCCTTTTGCAGCTGAATGCGTGGCGTGGTTTAAAGCGTCGGAGGGAGGGCTCTCACTACGACCGAAGGGAGCTGCGGCTCTGCTGCACTGGAAGGGAGAGCCCTGTCCGATGCTGAATAAGCCTTGAATCTCAAAACAACTGATGGAGGGCTCCTGCTGCGACCGAAGGGAGCTGCAGCTCTGCTGCACCGGAAGGGGGAGCCCGGTCCAATGCTGAATAAGCCATTAGTCAAATTAAGCAGGGCACTGCGGCGGCAGTATCAAATGAGCACCTACCTGTCGCCGAATGAGGAGCACGATGGAAGGCCAGGCGAGGGACTCTCGCTACATCCGAAGGGAGTTGTGGCTCTGCTGCACCGGAAAGGAGAGTCCCTTTTGCAGCTGAATGCGTGGCGTGGTTTAAAGCGTCGGAGGGAGGGCTCTCACTACGACCGAAGGGAGCTGCGGCTCTGCTGCACTGGAAGGGAGAGCCCTGTCCGATGCTGAATAAGCCTTGAATCTCAAAACAACTGATGGAGGGCTCCTGCTGCGACCGAAGGGAGCTGCAGCTCTGCTGCACCGGAAGGGGGAGCCCGGTCCAATGCTGAATAAGCCATTAGTCAAATTAAGCAGGGCACTGCGGCGGCAGTATCAAATGAGCAGGGCACTGCGGCATCCAATGAGCAGGGCACTGCAGCGGCCGTATCGGATTAAGCTGGCCGCTGCGGTATCAAATTAAGCAGGGCAATGCAGCGGCAGTATCGAATGAAGCGGGCACTGCGGCGGCAGTATCGAATGGAGCGGGAACTGCTGCGACAGTATCAAATTAAGCAGGGCATTGCAGCTGCAGCCTCATTTCTTTTAACTGATCAAAATTAGATGGGCTTTCTTTGTGTGAAAATTATTGGTCCTGATATAGCTCTTGAAGGCGTCTGATAACCATCGACCGAGAGCTTGGATCTGCTGCTATGAGAGACCTTTTTGAGCTGCTGTAGTTACTGCCCCGATTCGGAAGGAGTGGCTGGAAAATCTTTCTACGGGTATGACTGGTTGGGTGATGTTTATTGAACATCGTTTGTATAAATGTTTTTGAAACCAAAAACGTGGGACAGGGTGGTTACGGTCAGTCATCGACACAAGAGGGTCAAGAGGGGATGTAGACAGAGCTTCTGAATTGTAGGCAAGAAAAAGGGCCTGATATGGTTGGATTAGTGACGGGAGGTTAAATTCCGACGTGGTGACCTCTTTTTCCTGATCTGATTTACTTTGATGAAATAGGAGTTTCGCTGTCAAGCACGGAAAGGTTGGATTGGAGTTGAATAGAAGTTGTGAATTCCAAGCATCTCAGGAAACCACGAAAAGCCAGTATGAACATAGCGTCGAGTCTACGAGCGGTATGAGTGAGTGGTACCCTGTGCGGAGAATGTGGATACATTTAGAAAGGATGTCGTAAGTTATCGGCTGTCTAGCGTCCGGGCTTGGAGGACTGAATTCCTTTGATCAAAAGAGATGTTTGAGAATTGTTTATTTCAGGAGAGAGGGCACCGTACATTAATTTGTGAAAAAAATAAATAAATTGGATGCCACTTAGATAACCTTTGATTGACCGGGCTTTGAGGTTTTTTACCAGTGTTAAGGTAGGAAACGAAAGATGTGATTGAGAGGGAGAAATCGGGAGGTTGTACGAGGGGTGGAAAGCTTTACATCATCTCCAAGCAGTTAGATAAGATTGGATGGTTCTGGGTGAAACTGATTGGATGATTGAACAGAGTGACGCATTGAGGAGGTTTTAAGGGCTGCATTATGGGAATGAGAGTTGTGAACAGTGAGGTAACTGGGGTTGGCGATGGGTCCACCTCCGGAGCCAGCGCTCTGAATTTCTGCGAGAACCTGAGACTTGATGGTATCAGGCACGGGGGGGTTGTTCCTGAGCTGCAACATTTGGTGGGGTAAGTGGGGGGACTGCTGTGAATGAAGTGTACTGAGGTTTAGATTGGAGAGAAGGGTTAGAAGGAAAAATGACGGGCCGTAACCTTTTGCGGAGGCAGCCTCACGCACGGATTAGCCTCTGGTGCTTAGGGAAGCACGTAGGAAGAGGTAGAAGGAAATGAGGGAGGAGGCCAGTAAGCTTGCATTACTGCTTGGACGTCTGCAGCAGGGGCTGCTGGCCATTGATAGGAAAAAGGAGTAGCAGAAGGGTAAGAGTAAGGTAGCTGAGCTTGAATGGCTAGCGGAGGCAGCCTCACGCTAACGTCTGCCGCCGGAGGTAGAAAGGAGGGGGAAGGATAGGAGTTTGGGAAGCTCCACCAGCAGGCAACGTTGTGTGCAGCACTGTAGCTGAAGGCGCTGCAGTGATTGGCTGAGAAGAGGAGTGAGACAGTGCAGTGTGAGGAGCAGCCGAGTCTGGGGCACGGCCCAGGCTTGCTGACGGCCTGCTGCGTCTTGAAGCTCGAGGGGAGCCGGAACGTGATCTGAAAGACAACGTAATTTTGAATGAAGTAGGGAGCTATGAGGAAGAGGTGCATGGGCTGTAATTGTCAGCTGAGGCAGCCTGACGTTTAAAAATCAGCATCCGAGTTAGTCTTCTGTGGGAGCTAGAGGCCACTAAAAAGAAAAAAAGGGTCATTAGAAACGGGAGGAAAAGCCTGAGCTGTGTGGGCCTGAGTTGCAAGCGGAGGCAGCCTCACGCTTCCTTCAGCTGCTGTAGGCCACGGGAAGGGAGTGGGGTTTGTGACATCCTGTACAGCCTGCACCACTAGCAGAGGCAGCCTCATGCTAGTGTGCGCGCTATAGGAGCTGAAGGCCACTGAAAAGGAAAAGGATTAGAAGTAACAGGAGGAAAGACTGAGATGTGAGGGCATATGTTGCAAGCGTAAGCAGCTTTGCGCTCGTTTCAGCTGCTGTAGCTGTAGGCCACAGGGGCTTGTGATATTCGGGGGAAAATGCTGCAAAGCTTGCAGAGGCAGCCTCACGCTAGTGTGTGCTATAAAAGCTGGAGGCCACTGAAAAGGAAAAGGATTAGAAGTAACAGGAGGAAAGACTGAGATGTGAGGGCATATGTTGCAAGCGTAAGCAGCTTTGCGCTCGTTTCAGCTGCTGTAGCTGTAGGCCACAGGGGCTTGTGATATTCGGGGGAAAATGCTGCAAAGCTTGCAGAGGCAGCCTCACGCTAGTGTGCTACGATAGCTGGAGACCACTGAAAAGGAAGAGAGGTTAGAAGTAGCAGGAGAAATATGATGACTGACAACATCCTAAAATTACGAAAAGACATGCTTTTCCTCTTAACCACACAATTAGTAGTAAGTATTGAAACAGCTAGCCAGCCAAGCAGCACATCAGCTGGTAGAGACTTGGAGAGAGGTGCCTAGCAGTATGCCCAACTCATGCGAATTAGGTTGCTAGTTGTACAATAATAACAGTTTCTTTATGATACACCTTATTTGTTGGTTTGCACCTATAATTGTACACCATTTAACTTTTCACAAACATCTAATCTTTCATCTTATCCGTCTATCCGAGTAAAATGTGTAATTTAAAATACAGGTAAAAAGCTAGTGAAAAATACAGAAAATTTGAGTAATTTCATTGCGTGTTCTACGCAGTTTTGTACGGAAGTTCTAAGCGGCCATGAATTATTTTTTTCCCTTCTTGTTTTCACGTTATAACGACATAACGAGAGTCGTTTTCTTGTTATAACGACTAAGTTTTTTTACAATGATTGTTTGATCTACTGTTGTTATAGTAACGAACTCAATCTGATGGACAGATAAACCATGCGCGGTTACTGTAGCCTAGGTCATGGATATTTCAGCAAATTTTGCTTCGCCTAGTAATAACGTCTACAATACAAAAATGAAGGCTGATCAATCACGGTTGACATTTCCAGAGACAGTACGCTGAACATGTGTTTGTGTAATTAGCATGTTTAAATGGTCAAAGCAACACCGCAAACACAGGCGGAGCGCCTTCAGGATGCAGAACTATTCTAAAATCTTTCAGAGCTGCTTGGATTCAACTCACTTTCAATTTTCATTTTATTTGAAAGAAAATTATATATAATTTGTAATTTTTAGTCATTATATGCTGTGACTGATATCATGTGCATTAAGCTTCTGTTTGAAAAGTGCGTTCATGTGTAGCTGTGTGTGTGTGCGCGGTTTCCACAAAGAAATGTAGAAAACAAAAGATAACACTGTAGAACATCACTGAATTAAATTAGCCTATACACTTTACATATAAATCACATTTCTTATCAATATACATTTAATGATTAACAATAAAGATTAATAAGGAAAAGAGGCACATTACAAATAGCCTACGTCGTTGAAGCCTGTCCTACTGTAGATAAACAGATGCCCGCTTATTAACTAACAATAATGTGCCTCAAAGAAGCAAAAATAAAAGATATAGGTGCAAACAGAATACAGTGACGTCAACCTTGGTTTTAATAAGCAGTTATTATTTTATGACACAGAACGCGTTGGTGAAACTCATGCATCTAGCAAGAACTTAATACACAAAATAGTCATTGACTCAAGCATTTAACATTTATGAATGAATTAAATGTCAGTAGCCTAATGAACAATCCTGTACAAATTATAGCGATCACGAGGGGTGATGCAACAGGAACAGCAAATTAGGCATCAGCCAGAATTCATGAATCATCACATATGAGTAGAGAGCAAACACACTCCTCTTCCTATTATAATAAAGCTGATGCATGCATTTGAATAACAAGCATTAAATGTATACGCGGATTCAGGATTTGTCTAAAAATGCAAGTTTACCCTTGTGTTGTTCCCTAAAATTCACCACAGGTTTTGAAAGATTCATAACATGGTATAAAAACAAACTACTGAGAAGATTTTGATTGTTACATGAGAGAAGTAACAACGTTCTGCTTTGAATCTCACTTCAACTCACAACAGAGAGAGCACTCAGTTTTGGGCCGTGGGTCTGTAAATAGAGAAGCCAATTAGCTTTTACATCTCAAAACAAGGTGTCAAAAATGAATGTGTTGTGACTGGCTGAACTTGACTTTCACCACATAATGTCAGTGTAATTAAATCCAACACCGTTGAAGGAGGGAATGTTTTTGCAAAAGCTCATCAGACACGCAATACAAAATGTCATACTTGGCACGGGACAGTTAAAGAGACCTTCGAATAAAAGACATATAAAGTCAACTTTGCTTCTGTCTTTGAATATTATAACACTCTTTTATCAAAGGAATCAAAAAGGTTTTCTTTTAAAACTTTCACACAAGTAGGAATACATTGCTGAAGGAATGAAATATTCTTTGGGTATCGGATACATTGATGTTTCATTAGTAGCATAAGTAGTTTTTGAAATTAATTCTACAAAGAATTTTTCAGGTGGTGAAATAAACTGAAATATCTTCCAGCTGTTCTCTCATCCCACTTGTGCCTCCTGTCTAGATAGTGATTTAGCTATAATAATCTAAAAGATCTTAAAGAGTGAAGCACAGCCAGGAAAGAAGCACCTTCAGAACAAAAGTCAAGACGCGTGTCTTCAAAATGATGGCAATTCAAGTAAATCTCCTGAAAATACAAAACAGCATTTAAATTAAAAACCTAAAAGGAGACTAAACCCAATTGAGCACAGAAAATCCCAAACATTTTTCTAACGGGACAATAAGAGTTTTTTATGCCATGAAGCCGACTGTTGCTTCAGCATTTTCCTGTGTGTTTGCCCTAGGGTTCCTGTCACTCATCTGTCCCTTTGAGCCAGGTGGATCCGGCCTACAGCAGGGAGGGGTTATCAATGGCATAATCGGGGTCACATGTGAAGGACACCGTAATGGCATATCGCGTACCCCAAGGGACCTTCTCCACATGATGGAGGTTCTCAGAACCGGATGAGAAGAATGACACCCGACCTGCAGGAGATGAAAGAAGATGGGCGATGACAGAGAGAAACAGGAGAAAGGTTGAAGTGATATGCTGAAAAACTGCATATGAAGTAGGCCAACGTCTGTCTAAAGTCAATCAACAATGTTCAGATCGTAAGGATTTTTTTTTTTTTTTGCTCCTCATGATTGGCAGTTTAAAATGTAGTTTTAAGCTGTATCTGAAGTTAAATGTTTGTGTGCAG
Source organism: Sinocyclocheilus grahami (assembly GCF_001515645.1). Lineage (NCBI taxonomy): Eukaryota > Metazoa > Chordata > Actinopteri > Cypriniformes > Cyprinidae > Sinocyclocheilus > Sinocyclocheilus grahami. Next base: position 28,836 of record NW_015505205.1, read on the forward strand.
TAAATCTGAATGTAGATGGAAAGTGGTTCCAAAGCATCTCTAAAAATACAAGTCAGTGCTGGGATAATTATTAAATGTCCTAATTATAATTGGCTGGACTGCTGATTTCATTTTAAGAAGCAAGGCCTTTGCTAAATTTGATATTTATGTAAATTACCACCATTATGTCTGCCTGGTACTGACCTTTGTAGACCATTCTTGATCATGAAGGTTGTACTGAATCTCATTAAATGTTCATGTTTCTTTGAAAAGCTGACTTTCAGAAGTGGAAATGCATGTGTAAAATTCTACGAATAAATGCTGTATGTTGGACTGCACTGCTGGTGGAATATCCATAATGCAACATAGATCCTTCAAGCTGGAGGAAAGCTTGGGGAAATCGTAAGTGTTAGGCAATGCAATTAGAACTGTGTAATGAAAACAGATGGAAGGGATAACGCAATACATGTTAAAGCAGAGAAAACGGCTAACAGAAATATGCTCTGTGATTTAGGAATGTCAACAAAGTATGATTTTGTAATGCACTAACCAACACAGCAGTGCCATAGAAGAGCTCAATGTGTTGATTATAAAAACATGGGCCAAAGCTATTTTACATAATGCCCCTGCTTAAAGAAAAACAAAGACTATAACTAGATATTAAAATAATAATTTACACCTATGCAAATTTTAATACTGTTTGCAATACCCCAAAATCCCCAGTTGAGCAAGAAACCAAAGTCTTTTCATTAACATGTCAGTGCTTAACGTGCTTGATAATACAATTGAAATCCATTCATTTATTATTACCCATGTTCAGAAAATATGTAAGCAGGCGAACAGTTACATAACTAAGAGATAGAAAATAAAATACAAGGATTTTTTTATATTAATTTATAATAAACTTAGAACCAGTGCCATTTACATCCAAAAAGTATTTAATGATTGAACACAGCAGTATATTTTATTAATATTACATTAATTTAATATGACAACATTATGACAGGGTTTGATACAGAAGAATGACATTTATGAACCAGTTCTTTCTTGTGAATCAACAAAGCTCAATTTGATTATTTTTAGAGACTCAAATAGCATTTATGCTCTTAAGAATTCTGTAAAAGTCTGTATAAACACACCTTTGGCATTAATGGTTTTAAATGTATTTATTATTGAAAACATCTAATAATTTGGTGATGGAATGACATTTATTTTTTTCCCCAAATAACCATTCCTTAAAATGACTAAAATAATCATTAAATGGAACCATTAACCTATAATCATTATTAAAAGTAATCTTTAAATCTTACATGTTTTATCTTTAGGTTGTCTATAGCATTTATGACAATGATTACCAATAATATTAACTAATCCTATGACAAGATGTCTGTTCTGTCAATATGAAAAACAGTCTTACTATAAATCAATGCCGTTTATCCACCTCATTATTGATTCTAGAAACAAACCATTTAGATTAATTGTTACATTGAGTAAATTACATTCTGATGGCATGATTCAGCAGGAGGAAAAAGCTTTTTTTTTTTTTTAAACTAGATATTTTCAGCAAAAACATTCCTCCATAAAATGTTAGATTTCACAGTGACCCATGCAGGTTAAAGCTGGAAGGAAGTTATTAAAAACCACATGCTGCCTCCACATTAATTAGCGAAGTGTAATCCTGTACACTTCAACTGAAGATGCATAAGGAGACATTTGCTAAACAGGATATTTATGCAAATTACCTCCATTGTGTCTGCCTCATTCTGACCTTGTTGACCAATTCTGATTGTGAAAGTTCCATTGAATATCATTAAAATATTACAATATTACTGTGCATTTGAGAAGATGACACGTTAGGATCAGTATGGATGTGTAAATAACGTACTGCATCAAGTTGCTGGAGGGAAGTGTATAATGCCATAAAACCTGCAAGATGGAAGAATATCGAAGGACTTCTGGAGTATTAGGCTGGGAAATTTTAAATCCTGATTACAGTGTTTGCATGGAAATTAGGAGAGCAATGATATCATGCACAAGAGAAACTGGCACAAAAAAAAAAGGTTCAATGCTTTAGAAATTTAACAAATTGACAAATTAAGCATGAAAGGCTCAGAGAAGAGCACAGGGTTTGCCAGCATGTTGTCATGTAACTTGGTTCACTGCGAAAATATAAAATGGCAATTATTTCAAAGTTCCTAATATGATATGATATTTCCATGGAGAGTAGTTAATTCAGAAGTGAAAAGAATACTTAGAGTGGAAACAAGGGAACATTTCCCTTGTCAATAGAAAAAAGCTGCATATGATCTAGTCTGTGAATCAATGTGCTTATAAAACGTGAAGCTTGTGTATGTTTAGGCAGGCACGTGCACAGATAGAGAGAAGTGCCCTTTTGGACATTTTTTATTTTGTATTTTAGTGTTATTTGGTCCATGGCATACATTTTCAATTGAATGTGTGATCCAAGTTCTAATTCTGCAAGATTGCACACTTTTTTTTTTTTTACATCCCTTGTCACAGCTACCACAATTAATAACACGTAAATTGAGCACCTTGCAAAGCAGCATCCACAGAATTTTACATTTTTGGGTGAACTATGCCTTTAACAACAAGTAAGCTAGTCTAGCGTTGGCATAAATTAGAGTTGTGTAAGGTTGGAAATGCCACCAAAATTAATAAAAAATCCCCCAAAATTCACAAGCAAGAGTGTTATTTTCTTGCATATTTCAAGGCATATTTTGGCCTTGCCTTAAAGGGGCTTACTATTGGGATAAATAAGTTTAAATAAAGTTTAAATGCAAAAAAAATAAAAATACATATGAGAAACCCTTTAAATGCATGCCGTAAAGACATGACAGAGAGCTACAGGTATTTCACCACTTCAAGGTCTTCTGCTTTTAAAAAAAAAAGTCCTTATACAGATCAAATACTATGTCAGAACTGCACCAATTTCCTTTCGTCTGCCTGAACACAGCCGAAAATACAGGCTTTTGTTTTTCCACCTGACAATAAAAACGCACCTGTCTCCTCCTTTAAACTCCTCATCTGGTTCTAACCGTATGAGGCTCTTGCTGGCTAAGAGCACGTTGCACCTCTGTGACTCTCAAATCAGGAGATGCAGCTGTGATCCCAAAGGGTTCATCCAGCGCCAGGTGTCAATTTTCCCAGTGTGACAAAACTAAAGTGCCCCCCCAAGATTCCAATCTTCTAACATACCACGTCATCTTTCACACTTTTCTTATGTCTGTGCAGACCCCGTCCCTTTTCTCATCTCACCTCTGTCCTTCTCCCC
>NW_015505205.1:35003-35447 GCF_001515645.1 Sinocyclocheilus grahami
CACTTCAATGCAACCGCTGAGCCACTTATATGATTCTTTAAATTGACTCGTTTACACGTTGTGCAAAAGAACCTCAGTGGTGCCAATTACTAACCTCATAAAGTTTATACACTCTACCTGCAATGAATCTTCATGAAAGATTAACTGGTTTTAGTACTTATCCCTTGTGTCTTTCTACAGTAGGTACACTGAATCTTGCTAATTAAGATGCAGTTTTCCCTCCCAATAGAATTCAAAGCATGGAAACTTTACACACGTTATACAAAACAATCAACTCATTCTGTTTTGCACATTATTTTCTGCATTAGGCACAGTTACTAGGCAGAGCATGACTGATCTTAATTTAAGCAGACATCACACCATGTCTTGCAAGAGGTCATTTGAATACTCGGGAGCATGGAAATGAATAAAACTGCCAGTGGGCATTAGGTGTAAATAAATCCA
>NW_015505205.1:35457-64660 GCF_001515645.1 Sinocyclocheilus grahami
AAAAAGTATTTAATGATTGAACACAGCAGTATATTTTATTAATATTACATTAATTTAATATGACAACATTATGACAGGGTTTGATACAGAAGAATGACATTTATGAACCAGTTCTTTCTTGTGAATCAACAAAGCTCAATTTGATTATTTTTAGAGACTCAAATAGCATTTATGCTCTTAAGAATTCTGTAAAAGTCTGTATAAACACACCTTTGGCATTAATGGTTTTAAATGTATTTATTATTGAAAACATCTAATAATTTGGTGATGGAATGACATTTATTTTTTTCCCCAAATATCCATTTCTTAAAATGACTAAAATAATCATTAAATGGAACCATTAACCTATAATCATTATTAAAAGGAATCTTTAAATCTTACATGTTTTATCTTTAGGTTGTCTATAGCATTTATGACAATGATTACCAATAATATTAACTAATCCTATGACAAGATGTCTGTTCTGTCAATATGAAAAACAGTCTTACTATAAATCAATGCCGTTTATCCACCTCATTATTGATTCTAGAAACAAACCATTTAGATTAATTGTTACATTGAGTAAATTACATTCTGATGGCATGATTCAGCAGGAGGAAAAAGCTTTTTTTTTTTTTTAAACTAGATTTTTTCAGAAAAAACATTCCTCCATAAAATGTTAGATTTCACAGTGCCCCATGCAGGTTAAATCTTTAGGTTGTCTATAGCATTTATGACAATGATTACCAATAATATTAACTAATCCTATGACAAGATGTCTGTTCTGTCAATATGAAAAACAGTCTTACTATAAATCAATGCCGTTTATCCACCTCATTATTGATTCTAGAAACAAACCATTTAGATTAATTGTTACATTGAGTAAATTACATTCTGATGGCATGATTCAGCAGGAGGAAAAAGCTTCTTTTTTTTTTTTTAAACGAGATATTTTCAGCAAAAACATTCCTCCATAAAATGTTAGATTTCACAGTGACCCATGCAGGTTAAAGCTGGAAGGAAGTTATTAAAAACCACATGCTGCCTCCACATTAATTAGCGAAGTGTAATCCTGTACACTTCAACTGAAGATGCATAAGGAGACATTTGCTAAACAGGATATTTATGCAAATTACCTCCATTGTGTCTGCCTCATTCTGACCTTGTTGACCAATTCTGATTGTGAAAGTTCCATTGAATATCATTAAAATATTACAATATTACTGTGCATTTGAGAAGATGACACGTTAGGATCAGTATGGATGTGTAAATAACGTACTGCATCAAGTTGCTGGAGGGAAGTGTATAATGCCATAAAACCTGCAAGATGGAAGAATATCGAAGGACTTCTGGAGCATTAGGCTGGGAAATTTTAAATCCTGATTACGGTGTTTGCATGGAAATTAGGAGAGCAATGATATCATGCACAAGAGAAACTGGCAAAAAAAAAAAAAAAAGGTTAAATGCTTTAAAAATTTAAAAAATTAAAAAATTTCCATTTAAATTTTTCTGGATTCCGTTTTTGTCCATTTTAATTTGTCAAATTAAATTTTAGTAATCAAAGAACATGTATAATTATTTTAAATCATTAATGTTATACAATTTAACAATTTATTAAAAGTTTACCAAAAATTTCATTTGATTTATTTATTTATTTTCAATTTAAATTTTTTATGGATTCCAATCCATGTTAATGGTTTAGTTAAATTTAAAAAATCAAAAAGAACATCTAATCAACTGAATTCATACAAACACATTAGTAGTTATATACATACACAATACATATATATACATATTATACATATATACATTGTTATATGTATATACACATATAACAATAATATGGCCCTATCTCAGAAATTCTGAGTGGTGTATTTTTCTGTTTTCTATTTATATATATATATATATATATATATATATATATATATATGTTTTCTATTTAAATATACAGTATATGCTAATTTGGTGCTCAATTAACATTTCTTATCATCAATGTTGCAAACAGCTGTGCTGCTTAATATTATTGTCGAAATAGTTTTTTAAGGATTCTTTGATTAATAGAAAGTTCAAAAGTGCAGCAATTATTTGAAATATAATTTTTCTTTGTAAAAATGTAAACAGATGTCATCTAATAAGTACAAATAATTATTTTACAAAGATGTGTTAAAAAAACTAACATTTAATCATGCCAATAATCTGCATTTTACTCCAATTTACCATGCTGATTAATTAGCATATCATTTAATTAATCACATTAATTTGGTTTTATTTTTAACTGACAGCCCTAATTAAAACTTTATTATGCTTGAACAATGCATTACTTTTGTTTTTTTTATAAACCCAGATGATGTGTTTGATATTGTTTGTACTGTATTTACCAGCGCGTGGCTCAACCGTCCTGTTGCCACTGGGGTCCATGAAGACAAACCGTCAACCAACAAACTCCAACCCATAATCAGACAAGTAGAGCAAAGACGTGTAGTGTTAGAAAAATATGCACATTTTAAAAAAACATGAACATTTCTTTCCCTTAAAACCTCAAACAAATCTCAGCATGAGCCTAAAACATTAATTAGGAGGTTTTAATAATTAATCTTACTTAGTGGAATTTTTATTTTGTTCTCGAGGGGAACAGGGTGAACAAAACTGATCATGATCTCCTGATGTGTTAAGAGGTAACACATCAAGCTAATCTCTGGCTCACAGTTTCATTATTCATCAATTTATTTAGAATTGATGCAATTTGTGTAATGTAGAAAATCTCCACACAAAAAAACTAAAGTAAAGCCTAAGATTTCCTGGCTTAACGAAAAACAGTGGTAGCATTTAACAGCATCCCTGGGACTTTAAACTCTGCTCTGCTTTATGAGGGGAATCTCTTTAGTGATCCCAAACCACACAGGTGTCGCTTCTTAGCATGTCGGATCACACTTTTAACTACTTTAATCAAATCTAGAGTTTAAGACTGGCAGTCTTCTGGTGGCCACCCGTTATTTCCAGTGTTTTTTCAGAGACAGATTAATGAAGAATATTCCATACACCTACCGCAGAGGGAGCACATTCAGCATTTGAGACGCTTATTTGTTTTTATTACACTACCAATGCCAAAATATCATCCCACATCCCACAGCACAGGACATTATCACTATGGCGTAATGCATTTCTGTCTAAACATGAACTGATTCAAGTGAATTGTAAACTGTATAAGCAAATGACAGATTATGACTTATTCAAAAACAAACCAATAGGTGCAGCTACAAACTACAATGACCTTTGGATAATCTGTTTATCTGTGTGCCTCTCATGCAACATGAAGAAATTCAAAACACTAAAGCAATTCATCTTTAATGTCAGCAGTTTAGTTTACCCTAAAATGAAAATTAGCTGAAAATATACTCACCCTCAGGCCATTCAAGATGTAGACGAGTTTGTTCCTTCACCAGAACAGATTTGGGAAAAATTAACATTACACTTGCTCACCAATGGATCCTCTGCAGAGAGTCCTAACAGTTGATAAAAACATCTCAATAATCCACATGTATCAATCTATCAATCAATTAACATACTGTGAAGTGAAAACTTGTGTGTTTACAAGTAAAAACAATCCAAACAAATATATTGGTGGATTTTAATGTGAGAGAAGAACAGGAACTTTTTCGATTTTTTATAATGGATTTGTTTCTTACAAACATGCAGCTTTTCACTTCACAAGTTGTTAATTGATGGGCTGGAGCTGTGTGGGTTACTTGTGGAGCACTGTGATTCTTTTATCAGCTGTTTGGACTCTCATTCTGACGGCACCCATTCACTGCAGAGGATCCATTGGGGAGCAAGTGATGAAATGATACATTCCTCCATCTGTTCTGATGAAGAAACAAACTCCTCTACATCTTGGATGGCCTGAGGGTAAGTACATTTTTTTAAAATTGTCCTCTTTGTGTGAACCATTCTTTTAAATTAAAAATAAAATAAAATAAAATATTGGACTCATTCAATATTTGAGAATGGATTGATTTGGAATTTATAGATTTTTAGTTCAAACATTTCTACTTCACTCACCTGTACAGTTCAAAATCTTCTTCTGTAAAAACATCCCTTATCTCATTCTTAAAATATCTGGAGATAAAAAATTTAAAAAAACAGATGGGTTCACTTAAGATAAACATAAAAACCAATATCAAACACACCACCACGAATTGCTGCTGCCATATCAAAATACAGGCAACAACAAATTCACACACAGAAGACCAAAGTGTCACCGCAAGCGTGCCAACACATGCCAGCTGTACATGTTAACTGCCAGCACAGTACCAGCCTGTGTGTGGGCACCGAGGTGTAAACCACATATAAAGACACGGGGAAAAACGCCATGTGTAAAAGATGAAGACATGATCTTTAGCAGCTGAAGCTAGAAAGTCATTCCATCATTGCTGCCATTGATTTCTGCTCTGCTCCTCAGGCCCAAGGGTATACTTTGATGTGCACATGAAACGCACCTTGAGAAGTCTGATAGAGCTGTGATTCGAATAGATCAAGCTGAAGCTGAAGTTCAATTGGAGATTACTTCCTGTTAGACTCTGTATGAAGCCACACAGCCTACTCACCTATAGATATTCACAAACTGCTTCCCCATCGACAACGCCCCAGAGTGAAGATCCAGGATGGAGGCCTGTACACAACAAAAAGGAATAAAGACACATTCAAAGAGGAAACAGTCAATATTTGGCCAAAAAAAGCAATGTTTTCCCTACTGTCTCTGGTTTGAATAAACTCCAAAGACAACCACTGAGGGCTTGCATCTATCCTGAGTGCTGGACTGCACTGCTGAGCTTGTTGTTATTCATGCTCCATCATAAGGTCAACAGATGGACTCCTCTCAGTCCTGGTATCCCCTGCTCTCTGTCTTCACACACTTCATAAATCATAATGATGGGGCTGATCTCCTCTTAAAAACTCAGCAGGAACCTCTGTTACACCCTCTTTTAGTTCACTGGTCACACTCTATAAAAAGTCTCTTTGCCTGGTAAGATCTCAAGACTAGGTTTCTACCTTGAAAATTAATTTTATGTAACATTAGATCATCTCTGTGTAATCCAGCGAGGTCAAAATAAAGTGAACACAAGTAATCTAGTCTTTATATAAGGGTCCAAAAGTCACCACAAGAAAACATGCTTTGATTTTTGTAAAGTAACATGAAATGTATAAATACAAATTGTATTATCAGCATAGCAATTTGGGTGAAAAGTTGGAAAAGTGCACACTAACGTTCAAAAGTTTTTGTGAACATTTTCTTTTTTAAATAAATGAACACTTTTATTCAGCAAGGATGCATTAAATTAATCAAAAGTGACAGAAATTTGATCAATAATTTCTATTTCAAATAAATGCTGTTCTTTTGAACTTTCTATTCATAAAAGCATCCTGAAAAAGTACCATGGTTTCCACAAAAATATAAATCACATATACAGCTTTCAATATTAATAATAATAATAGGAAATGTTTTTTGAGTACCAAATCAGCATATTAGAATGATTTCTGAGGGATTATGTATTTCACATAATGTATTACAGACTTAAGTAATTGCTGCTCAAAATTAGGCTTTGCCATCACAAAAGTAAATTAAATTTTTTAATATATTAAAACAGTTATTTTATTACCAGTAGTGGTAAGCATAAGAGACTTCATTCAAAAGCATTTTTAAAAATGTGTACCTACCCAAAACTTTTGAACAGTAATGTACATGAATTTCAAAATATCTATTTTTTGCTTTTTGGTTTAATTAGATTAGATTAAATTAGATTCCTTTCTTGTCATTGCATTACAACGAAATTAAGTAGTAAACCTTGGTGTTATTCACACATAACATCAAAAGGTATTGGAACAGTATTAATTAAAAAAGTGCAGGATCTAATAAAAATAAATATATACAACAATAGGACAATGTGATAAAAAGATACAATATGATACAATGGCATAGCAGCTTTTGACAAATGTATTCAAGCTAACATGGATATTTTATGATTATGTTATCCAATCTGATTTGGGACTGCTCCAAAGAACATATTTTTGCACAAGAATATTAAAAGATCAGATATCACAAACTGCTTAAATTATCCTTTAGGAACATTTTAAATATAAAATATATTATAAAAATGGTACCTCTTAAAAAAGAAAACAAAATAAAAATTTTCAACAAGTTCAATGCCACTCAAAGCCACTATACCATCATCTACAAATCAATCAAACTAGCTGCTTAACTGTCTCAAATTAAGAAGCTATTTATAATAGCAGATGTAACATTTTAACCAATACTGGACTTTAGATTCAGTCTAAATTGTATCTGGTTTGTTTTATTTTACAATATGGTTTAGGTCTCAGCACCACATGTACATATCAACAATGGTCTTTTCCAGTATTTTCCCATTAAGCAGCAGAGTGATGAACTGGTGAGCTGAGCTTAATCCGATGCTAATGCAAAATGCAATTTCAACAACCACTGAGAATGTCACATGTTGTTCCTATCAAACACAGGATAGTTGCTTTGCAGAATCTACCACAGATCATATGTGAATTTTCTCAAACGCACTCTTAATGAGAGTGCTTTCCTGTGGAAATTCAATCATACCAAACAATACAGTGCCATCTAGACACATAATGGAAAAGAAGTTTGCTTTTGAATTCTAGCTGAAGTCAAACCCATAGTGTGTACTGCCCTCTTGTGTTCTTAAGCAGCTGCTTCCATGATAGACTAATATGCCATTATTTTTTTAAAACACAGATGCAAGCAAGCATTTGAAGTGAAAAGTGTTTACTCACACCATCATCTGAGCCAGCAAGTGATAAGCCCCATTCGGCTAACCTGTGAAATAAGAGGAGAATATACATGTATTTATGCATGTACACTACCATTACAAAGTTTGGGGACAGTAAGATGACAAAAATTATAAAACAAATGTATTCCACAAAAGTTATGAAGAGTAAAATAAGTGTATAAATAAAATTAAATATTAAGAGTGAAGAGCAATAAAAGTAAGAGTAATAAAATTAAATAAAAAATATTTTATATTTTCAACATTGGTACACTGAAAAATATATTTTGAAATCGTTTTCACTCAGAAATTGCTAGTAAATGTCAAAATTAATTTCAATAAAATGTCAAGTAACACGTTGAATAAAAAATGGAATTCTGAAGTAAAAGAAAGAAAATAATATTTTCGTGTATAACATACTCCAATAAACTGTTTTATTTGCAACAAATAAATGTGTATGTATATATATATATATTAGTGCTGTCAAATGATTAATCACCTCTAAAATATTTTTTGTTACATAATATATGTGTGAGAACTGTGTGTATTTTATGTATATAAAAAAACTAGCTTATGTATATATATATATATATATATATATATATATATATATATATATATATATATATATATATATATATATACACATACATATACACATACATATACATATATACTGTATATATATATATATGTATATGTATACACACACACTACCGCTCAAAAGTTTGGGATCAGTAAGACTTCAATAATGTTTTATTGTATTTTTAATAAAAAATAAATGCAGCCTTGGTGAGCATAGGAGACTTCATACCGACCCCAAACTTTGTCACCAGCAGTGACTATATCAAGATGTTTGTCAGTGTGCATGTGTACCTTCTAAGCTTCTGCGCCTCCTTCAGTCACAACACTGTCTGAAATGACTCTGCCGCATTTTGTTGGGGTGCAACCTGAGGACAGAATGCATTAGCATTTCATATCGATTCATTAATTATGACCGCGATTAAAGTTACTGGCTCTATGCCCCTGCCAAATTCTCTCTTCAAACTTCATATTCGATGGCACACTCAGCGACGCAGCCTGCCCTGCAAAATGTACTGCATAATGACTCTGGAGTTTGTTCCAGCATCCTCTCAGAGAGGAGGTGCTGTCAGTCAGGCAATATTCACAGTGGGGTGTTCAATTGACAACAAAGCTGTGCATCCAATCATATTCCACAGTATATAGCATTCTGGCACAAATTCATATGCCACTTGCTAGAATCCAGTAGGAATTCTTGGAGGAATTCGAAAGACCACAAACAGCTACAGTTAGCTTCAGGACAATATATTTTCTCTCTTTCCATTCTCTTTCCCAAAGCTTATTTACGCCTGTCGTAAAGAGAGTGGGATGAAGTGGAGCCAAGGGAGCGCTTGTTAATCCCAGCGCTTGCTTTGTTTGTGGTGCCTACAGCTTTTTGAAGCTGGTGTGGGGTTCTGTAATGAGTCCTATGTGGGAGGCTTCAGACTGTCAATCACAGATCTGGCCTCCCACCAATTATCTAACTTCATGATTTAGACCGATGGAACGCACAGGTGTTGACTTTGTTCAACTGAAGCTTTCTACTCCTGGAAGTTGTTTGGAAACGGGTTTCCTCTGATCCAACAGTGCATTTTAGTTCAAAGGTTGCCCCAGTTATATTACACAGAGTTTTTGGAACAAAGATACAAATAGCAAAATAATAGCTGGATGCATCTTAACCAATGCACTTACACACACTCACACTCAAAAAAATATTCTCTAGCTTGCTTAATAATCTGGCATTATGTACTATGAATATTGTTTGACAAATTGTTTTTATTTTATTTTATTTTAAGTCACTTTGCATACAAGTATCTGCTAAATGCATCAAAATAAATGTTAGACCCACCATCCACAAACAAGCTATTACCATACAGTGATCAGTCAAAGAGACCACATCCAATATGCACAAACTAAATTAGTATGTAGAGTACAACATTTTTTGTTAAGGAAAAATTATGTAATGTTTTATAAACACAATGATCTTCTCATGCACATAGCAAACCAGGCAACTGACTGAATAATCAGTCTAATAAATGACCTGTTTTTCATTTAAAGGAGAATGTAGTTTACATCAATACAAAGTAAAATATTTTCACAAACTTCAGGCAATAATTGTGCTTAAGAGGAAAAATCTTAATTTATATTTTATAAAATAATACATGTATTATTAAATTTTTTTCTATAAAATTAACAAGCAATACAAGCAAATGCTGTTTAAATGTCACTGTTAAAATCTATAAAATACTTGCAAGATGTCAAAATAATTGTATATATACATCATACTATAAAATTTAACTATTGCATTTTTTTTAAATAAAAGTAACAAGCCACACAGGTAAATACATTTTAAATGCCACTTTCAAAAACCATAAATATACTGGCAAGATAGCAAAAAACATATTAGGTTCAATATGCAAATATTACAAAAACATTGTTAAAAGGTCTATCAGTTTAAATCAACATGCAATTTTGAAAAATCCCTATAACATTTCTAAAATATACTAACCAAACCAAACACAATAATAACAATAATAATAGTATATAATAAATAATAAAACAATAATAATAGTAATTTCCAGTAAATACTGCAGTATTGAGTGAGTGGTCTTCAATGAATGGATGCATACCTGGGAAGAGCTTGTACTTCTTGTAGTCTTCAGAGCACTCAACTGTGAACACTCTAGGCTGAGTGAGGATCTCGCTTCTTGAATCCAATGTGTGTGTCAAGTCATCAGTCCATGTGAAATACATCCAGCTCACTAGTCCAGTGACTCCTGTCAGCAGCAACAGCGTGATCACGTTACCTCTCCAAGAGGAGGCCTGTCTCTGCGCATTTGCCCTGAATTAGGGATGGGCGATACCCCTTATTTTGTTTTCGACTTGTTAAATAAACAAAACCACTGGTAAATAAAGCGCACCTTAGTATCGATATTTCGGTATCGATATATCGATACTTCGGATCGATACGCCCATCCCTACCCTGAATCAACACACACCATATGAATACAGAACACAGGTGCGAAGGACTGTCAGGTGTGCATTGCTTAGTTTCATCTATTCATTTGACTGCCAGATTACACAACGAAATGAAAAAGTGAAATATACATTTATCCTGACATCATGTAGGGAGTATTTTGCATGTAAACAAGGATCTGAAGCAGCATCACTCATTAATCGCAGCAATGCAAAGTCAATGTGGGTTCATAAAGTTTCAGAAATTAAAAATCATTACCTCTTAATTTTATTTTCAATGGCGCTACTTTCTGGGTTTTTCACTGATTCCTCGTCGCAGTGCAGTCATGTTTATTAATTATGCCTGTCTGCGTGCATCAATATAACACATGTATGGTTTCATTTCATTCAGTGTTTGTCTACTGCACTGCCATATACAAGAACGTCGTGTCAAACGCTGGACATTTAATGTGTCCAAATAAAAGTCTTTTATGCAGAACAATATTTCAAATGTTATTTCTAGATGCTACTGGATGTAAAGTGTAACAGTTATTCGTATTATTGATTCGAATTACTCAATCTATATTCGAAGGTTCATATACAAGAACGTCGTGTCAAACGCTGGACATTTAATGTGTCCTAATAAAAGTCTTTTATGCAGAACAATATTTCAAATGTTATTTCTAGATGCTACTGGATGTAAAGTGTAACAGTTATTCGTATTATTGATTCGAATTACTCAATCTATATTCGAAGGTTAAAAAAAATAAATATTTCAGGAGTTTGTGGTTTTCATGTAATAATAATAATGTTTTATTTTTATAGCGCCTGTACCATGTACCTGAAGGTTTATTTCAAAATAAAGGTTAACCATTCACATGTATTCATACATAGGTTGGATCTATCTATACATCCATCACAAACTGCTGAGGGTGCTAAACCCAGTCAGTCCGAAATTATGAAATAATTATAGAAGCTCATTAAAATAAACTGTAGTATGGAATGGAAAAAGAGAAACATACACTCGTATCCACCCAAGTAGTTAGGATGTTTAATTGTTGTTTTATTATTATTCATTTATTGTGATTATTTTTAATCCCATCACTTCGGTCTGCCCTCTGCGGTCATTAAATCTCTAAAACTAGAGAAACAAACTAATACTTAAACCCTTTGAAAAGTGGAACTTAAAATCTCCAGCTTTAAGCTTTTACATATTTATGTAATATATTAATCTGAGGTTACTCTTTTTCTACTCGAAGTTAATGCTTTAACCACAGCAAACAATATATCGGGTTGGGTTCTCATGAAATAATTTCCTTGTGATTTAGCACTCAATCCTAATGTATTTGTTGTGAAAATGCCCAACAAGAAAACACACAGCAGAACTTGCTTCCACACTAAGGAAATTGCCTGATTATATTCATGTACAAAGGATCATTTCCCCTAAAACCAAGAAATGTAATCAAAACACTTTAATTAGTGAACAGGCCAACTCATACAAAAATAAAACATCATTTTCCTTGAACTGAAATCTGCTTATATCAAGATTTCAATAATCGAGCTTTGGACAGAGGACTTTTGTGGACCACTTTTCACTGTTAGGCAAAAAAAAAAAAACATTACTTTCCAAAGTGTTTAATGTCTTACTGAATTCTCACTGTCAATGATCAATGCTAGATCGTCACTACAAATCAATCACAATCACATGCAGGAAGCTCTCAAATCAACACTGGACTTCAAAAAGTCATTTAAAAACATCATTCTCCCACAAGAAATTACTCTTTTGTTATTGAATATTTATAATTGCACACTAAACAGAATAAATGAAAATGAAAAATTATTTTTCCAAAGGATGTGTGAACGTATACATTTACAGGAAAACAATGAGTTAACTTTTTTTTTTTACAAAACATTGAATTTTAAAACAATATTGATGGTATTTAACTTATACAATAGTCTACTGCTGGCAAACTAGAAAATGGAGTTTGCATTGAGATACTGATCTGAAAAGATCAGAAAAAACAACAAACAAACAAAAGAATGAACGAAAAAGAATAAACTTCAGTGCAGACATAAATGTGTGTTGGGGAAAAGGTTATTTTAATCAAAGAGGACTAAAACCTTTGTAGGATTGGGCCATTTAATATAACCACCCTACTTGGCAAACAGTACACTGTAAATACAAAACTGTAAAGACGGTATAATGCAAAAGTAAACGGCAAACAATACTTGATCGTACGGACTTAGAAAATAATTTTCTAGTGTGTGTGGTAATATGATTGGCAACTGTGCTTATTACAGAGCCTCTTCCTTACAGCCAAGTTCTTTTGAATCTCTCATCTATAACAATCATTTAGATTTATGTGCATCATTTCATTTATGTGCATCCATAAAATGAAGAAAAAAGGAAAAAGATATGCAATACTGCAAACAACCGATGAACCGCAGATAACCGAAACCCAAGAGTCTGTATCACAAAGTTGCTGTAATTAAAAAACTTTCAATGTAGAAGAGCTATACAGTTCTATATGACATTTTAGGATTTTATTGTAGTTGTACAACATTCCCTGATGGCCTGTGTTGGCTGTTGAGAGATACAGAGAAGAACAAAAATTCAGAGGATCAGAAAGATGAAATTGTCCATTTGAAAGAAAACATTAAAAACTCTCAACTGGGGAACAAGTAGATCTTGCTCAGTGTTGTCCCTTTTTGCTGTGAGAAAAAAGTTCCACATGTTGGCCATACACGCATACACACAGGCAAACTCACACGCATACAACCATTTCACACAGTAGCAGCCTCTGACGCTTACTCTGCGGGAAAGAAACATGAAGATACACTTAGAAAATCAAACAGATTCAGATTACAGATAAACATTTACTCATATTTCATAACAAACATGGATGTTTAGAGAGCAAAATATTTGTGTATGCATTTTATTTTTTAAAGTTCCTCACCTATGTTAACTTCTTAGCCTTGTTGTACAGTGAATCCACAACTTTGCTCATGTTCTGTATGGTTTCTAGAGCTGCCTCGTAAGTTTTGTCCACAGGGGGCTCTTCGAATATGATGAGCACTCCTTCACCTTGGTCAAGAATGCCTGCAACAGTAGAAGTCCATCAGGCAAATGAATTCAAGATATTTTGGAGATTTTGCCACGTTCATTAGATTTAGTTACATGCTGTAGAGGAGCAGGAAATTATTAGGCGACTTCAGTCATGAATAACTGTTATTATTTGTTTATACACTCCTAAAGAGGCCATTTAAGTCGGGGAAGTCGTGGCCTAATAGTTAGCTCAAAGGTTGCGAATTCGAGTCTCAAGTCCAGCAGGGATTGTAGGTGGGGGGAGTGAATGTACAGTGCTCTTTTCCACCTTCAATACCACGACTGAGGTGCCCTTGAGCAAGGCACCGAACCCCCAACTACTCCCCGGGCGCCGCATCATAAATGGCTGCTTACTGCTCCGGGTGTATGTTCACTGCTGTGTGTGTGCACTTACGATGGGTTAAACGCAGAGCACTAATTCCTAGTATGGGTAACTGTACTTGGCCACATGTCACGTCACTTTCACTTAATGCGTTTTAATATTTTCCTTTAATGTGTCTATTAGGGCATAATAATGTATAAGGTCCCCACAAAAGGGATTTATTCTCTCTAACAGAGAACACCACTTAAACAAAAGACTGAAGTCTAGATATTACTTCCACAAATGTCTACATAGCAATTTGAAAAATTAGCATAATGCCCACTCAAAGTCATATGCAAAGAAAGAGGGCAAGGCTTTACAAAATAAAAACGTACCACTATGAAACGGTTTGCTTAAATCAATCTAAATTTTTTTAATCTGACTTGGGCTCGAAATAATATGGTAAAACCAATGCTATAATTAACGATTTGTGTTTGTAACTGCTTTGGAAGCCTCAGACGCTGATTGTGGTAAGGGATGTCATACATGTTTGATATGTATGGCCAATCACAATGCACTGGGTCAGCTGTCCAATCAGGGCACTCTGGGCTTTTCGGCATGGAGAAGCATTGTACAAACCGCAACTCAATTAGAACATACTTCACGTTATTCTGTTCCAGCAAATTGTCATAAAGCTTGGCCAAATGTGTGTTGATGATGGGGTCATCCCTCAGCTCTTTAGTGTACTCTGTCAGGGCCTTCATGTGTGAAAGAGCAAGCAGAAAGCTGAGCATGACGTCAAAGACTTCAATTAAAAATGTATACAGACAGTCAAAATCTCACCTTTTCAAAATCTGCTAATGATCTGTTCTTGCTGGCTTGTGCTATACATCTCAGTGCATCGGTCTGATGGAGAAAAAATTACAGGGCACAACTATAAATGAGCACTTGCTCAGAAAAAAAGTCAAATGTGTAGCAGGTTGTTAAAAGCAAACATAAAAGCATGACGCACAAAGAACCGTGAAGTGCTGCTGCAGAGCATTTGTTTGCAAGTGGTAATTTCATCTATAAAAATCTCACCTGTCGCCCTGCATATCGCAGAGCCAGTTTGCCACTGATCAAGGCCTGTACCTCCTCTGGCCTGGAAGAAAAGAAATTAATACTTTTATTCAGCAGGGATGCATTGTATTGATCAAAAGTGACAGTAAAGACATTTATAAGGTTACAAATAATTTCTATATTCTCTTTTGAACTTCATATTCATCAAACACTGATGAAAAAATTATATTACTGTTTCAACTAAAATATCAAGCAGCAACTGTTTTTTAAATACAGATAATAATAAATGTTTAAAAATCAGCATATTAGAATGGATCATGTAACACTGAAGACTGTAGTAATGGCTGCTGAAATTTCAGCTTTGCCATCACAGGAATAAAAATAATTGAAAATATATTAAAGACATTTTTTTTATGTCTCTTTAATAAAATAAACACATCTTGAGATGAGCATAAGAGACTTCTTTCAAACATTTAAAAAATCTTACCAACCCCAAACTTTTGAACAGTAGTGTAAAATCTGTGATTTTAATACATGCTACACTTTTATGGACTTAAGCTAGAAGTCATTAAGCGTAGGCGATGATTTATCAAGATGCCTTGTACTGAAGATATGAGAGCTTAGTATTACTTAGTAAGGCGGTGTTACATAACAGAGCTCGGCATAACCAACACAATGACTGTTGTATTATCCTGTGGCCTCCCACACACAAACAGGGATAAACTGTAAGCGGTTATCTCACTTACGAGCTGAGCATGATCTTGCAGAGGAGCATGTATTTCAGTGCAGTGACTGCCCTGGGACTGTCGATGGAGTCGTAGCCCTCAAAAGCCTCAAAGAAGTAAGAGTAGGCAGTTTTCCAATCTTTCTCCTCAGCTGCATGGATGATACCTGGAGTACAAGGGTGAAACGGTCACATAGCAATAAGAAACACACTTCCGATTTCAAAGGCACTTGCAGATCACTAAACTGAGAAGTGAGACTTGCCTGACTGCATATCAAGAGCCGCTTGGAGCTTTGGGGGACAGTAAATGGCATTGGCGGTGGTTCTGGCTGAGGTGAGGGCAGCCCTGGCTTTGGGAAGGTTGCTGAGAGCGTGGAAGGTTTTACTCTCCAGCAGCTGAACCTCCACCAGCAGAGCTTTATCATCCATCTTCTTCAGCTCCTGTAGCAATTGGGAACCTAAAGAGAAAGAACAGAGATTGTCATCTTAAAGTTTCAAGCACATCAAAAGTACTAGAGTGTACAACAAAAACACAGTGGGATCCAAATGACACAGTACACTAGTGAGGATGCTTTTATTTTGCAATTTTCTAATTAAAATTGCAAATCATAATTTGTGCAAAAAAGTATTTGGCTCAGATGTTTGAATCCCACTACATGTACACATTTATTTTTCGACATTATTCTTACCCAAATGAAGGGCTTCCTGATATCTCTTTGTGTCAAAGTAGAGTGAAATGAGTCGAGCCTGATGAAAAAAAAGAAGGAATAATGATAAACTATATTGTTGTCTACTGCTAGTTAATTAAATTCATTAATTTAGTTAAGAATATTTTTAAATGTCATGA
Organism: Sinocyclocheilus grahami; assembly: GCF_001515645.1. Lineage (NCBI taxonomy): Eukaryota > Metazoa > Chordata > Actinopteri > Cypriniformes > Cyprinidae > Sinocyclocheilus > Sinocyclocheilus grahami. The sequence continues at coordinate 51,298 of NW_015505205.1, forward strand.
TAGTAATATTATTATTCAATTTAAAATAAATATTCTTTTAAACCTTCTATTAATCAAAGAATCCTGAAAAAAGTTTCATGGTTTCCACAAAAATATTAAGCAACACAACTGTTTTCAACATTGATAAGAAATGTTTTTGAGCAACAAATCAGCATATTAGAATGATTTCTGAAGGATGGTGTGATACTGAAGACTTCCATCACAGGAATAAATGACATATTACAATATGTACATTTTAAGATAAAATAATATTTCACAAAATTACTGCTTTTACTGTATTTTTCTATCAAAAATGCAGCCTTGGTGAGATGTAAGAGAAGGGGAAAAAAGAAGGAATAATGATTAATTATTTTGCTGTCTACTGCTAGTAATTTGAATGTATAAATTAAGAAAATAATAAAAATGACTGAAAAAAATTACTCCTCACAAGGACAAAAATTACAGATTTACTTTGTTTTATTATTAGACAATGAAAAGCTGTGGCAAAAACAATGAAACACATGGAGTGGCTTATTGCTTTTATAAGCTCACCGTTTTAAGGTTTTATATTAATTTGGCGTTGTAATATACAATTCACCTGATATCAGTTCAGTTCAGCATAAATGGGTTCTTTTATGGCATCCACTCAAATCTTAGTTGGAACTACCCATTTTATATTAATTACTGATCCATGATTAATTATTGGCTGATTGACATGACAGTCCAAAGCTGTTTATGCAGATTTAGTTTACCTCTAGGGCTTGTCTGAGGAAGGTTCTTTTCTCAGCTTTAGCCCATTCGATGCATTCCAGGCACAGCTCAACCTCCTGGCCTGTGGCAGCCTCCATGTCCAGAAATAGATCCAGGAGAGAGCGCACCAACCGTGCTGCCTTTGCCTTGCTTATGGAGATCAGGAAAGGCCTTACAAATTTCAGCAGGCCACCAAGCTCTAAAGTAACACGCAATGATAATGTGTCACAACAAAGTAAAACATTTCTATAGCAGGAACAGCATCCCCCCAGAATGTTGATCCCAACCTGCAGCTTGTCCCGTCTTCGCCAGGAGAGTGCCCAACTCCAGGATGCTCTGCTCCTTGACACGAACCGCCTCTTCATCATCTTCCTGGACATCTCGTCTCACTGAAAAATCCAGACAAAGTGAGAATACAAAGTTTAGTAACTAAGGCCAACGACCTTTAATAAACTCTCCCATCAATATAAATGAATTGACCTGAATATTGTAAATATTTTATTATTTAATATAATGTATGCTGCTGTTGCAATTAAAATGATTAAATAGTAAATACAAAATTAGTAATATAATACAACATTTTAAATGACAAACAAAAATACATCAAGTGTGTTAGATAATGACTGTATGTATAACTGGTGTAAATTTAAAACATTTGTAAGTAGCACATTCAAGAAACAAGCAACCATCTATGTCTTAATCTCATGTGAGTGTAAACGATTTTAACTATATTTATCAAAATAGCGGTTTAATTGAAGAAAAAAAAGCTAATTAGTGAATGTACCTTTATAGATAAAGTGTGTCATTTCTGCTGACCCTTCTAATGACTTTCAACAAGCTTTCCCTGAACACTCCCCCCATCAGCCATTGGTAGAACAACACATATTCCCGCCCCCAAACTCCTGCTATTGGCTGTGCCATTGTTGCTGTGTTGGGCTTGTCAGGGTGCTCAAAATAAAAGTAATGTTTTGACAACGTCGGTGTTTTCGGGGAAAATCAACCTACAAATTGCTTGCTTATAGCTGTCTCTGTGCATTTATCTGGGTTGAATACTTTAAAGTCTAAAAGTATAAATGTAACCTTTAAGAGTAACTTGCGTAATAATAACCAAGTTCCTATGCCTAATTATCTCATTTAATCTAAATTTGAAACCAACTTGTCATTATGTTACTCATAAGAAAAAGATGAAAACAAGAATCAGGTTGACATGAAAGAAACCTAACAGGTCTTGGAGACGACAAAAACAAACATAATACGGCAAATAATCGACACAAGTTTTAATTAGTCAAAAAACAACCGCTTTAACTCGACCAAACTAAAGTTATTTCATCTAAGACTGCTCGTTATGCCCTAATTAGCAAGCCCATTTATTTAATAAAAAATTATGATTTCAGCAGACAAACCGAGAAAGAAACAAATCTCAGTCAATGTCACGACAGCAAAAACAGAAATGTCAAAGCTTGCTTTAACGTTGGTATGAAACACGTCAATAAAGTTAAGATTGTCAAAATATGCCAATCTCAAAATAAAATGTCATCAGTGGAGCTATAATTAATAATACAACATTTAAATAATTCCCAACTATATGTGATAAAATACGCCCTGGCCTGGAATGGTGGCTAATATTGCAGGCTAACTGTCCATACACACTGGCTGTGTCTCAAAACGTTATGAGCTGCCTAGTTAAGACAGTTTTTAGCGAATCGGAGGTGCGTTCGAACGTTCGGTTCAAATGTTAAAGCACGCACAAGAAGCCCAAACAGCGGTCTTTGTTCTATGCTCGATTCGAACTTCCGAACGCGGCAATAAGGTCCAAATATGCTGCCTATGGAGGCAGCTCACTGGGTTTTGAGCCGCGCGCACGCACACAGTACAGTGAGTCAGCACCGGCTCATGGCTCCCCAGCCTTCCTCATAATGAAGCATTAAAGTAGCCATGCAGAGTGAAAAGTAACGTTTTATCAAAGAAACTAAAGACAGTTTTACCTATTGAATGTAAAATGTCAATAGAAGCGTTTCTGTCTGTGCTGATGAGAGACTGAGCTCTCTGAAACTCCACCACCGCCACGGCTGCCATCTTCCCTATTCAAAAAAATCTCACTACCCACAAGCACTTGCGAGCCCAACCGGAAGTGCGTCAATACGTACGCGCGTGTGTGTGCCTGCGGTGGCAGTTTGGGTTTTGTAGTATTTTTTGCTTTTACTTTTCTAGTGCACTATTGAGTACTAAAACACTTATATCTCAAATATCGCAGTATTAATCTAAACTCTGTTATTATTACTTTATTAAGACTACTACTTAATTTCGTAGGCTACCATGCTGCTCAGAGAATTTCTACAGTCTTATTTATTTATTTATTTTTGTTATTATTGATTTATTTTAATGGTCAGCAGGTGGTGACAAAGACCCCGATGCTGAAATAAATGCTGCTATAAATAAGGTAGCCTAGTGTATGGTTATCCTTATGCCATTGACCATCCTGCCTGTTTATGGGTGAAATCTGTGCGCTTCTGCTGAATGAATACACATACCCTGCTAACAAAGAACGATTAAGTAATTTGGCTAACGTTCTGGCAAAGTTATGAACAAACATTCTTCCAGTAGCTCACACCAGAACGTTCACTCAAAGTTGCCTGGTCTTTTTAAACAGGCCTACATGTATAAACACATTATAAAACACAAAAGACATCTGAAACATTGTGAAATAATTATGTTCGTCTGTGGTTTCGAAAAGCAACATTGCATTATATTTGCAAAATAATAAAATGAAATGTTCCCCTTAATGTTGTCTTTAAAGGTCATATTAAAAAAAGAATGTTCAGGGAACATTCAAAACTAACATTTTCATAAATGGGAATGTATCAAGATTTCATATCGCCGAAAGAATGAGGTTTTTTGAAGTTCTTAAAAAAGTTCCTAACAAAGCTGTTTTATATAAAAAAATTCCTATGGTGACTTTTATACATGGTGAAGCAAAAATATAAAAATAGTGACCAAATCCAGAAAAAAATGCCAGAAAATCTGCCCACACTATCAACAAACCTGGGTATCAATTTTTTACAAACGCTTGTCTCAGTCCTTAGCAATAATGTAGGAGACGGTTATACTTAAATAGTAGTTAAATAATTATGTAGTAAATAAGTATAGGCTATATTTACATAAATATTACATTAAATTATGTTTATTTACCTGGAGGACGATATAAAATATTTTAGACAAATGTAGGCCCTAGCTAATTATAAATACATAGCTGTCTCTTTATTCTGTTCATTTTTTTAAATTATTTTTAACTTTAACTAACCTAAATAACCTCCGAGTCTAAAAGTTTGTTGTGATTGCCAAGTGCGCGAAGGACACAGCACAGGGAGGCGCTCTAGCACAGGTTTTCTGACGGCAGTACGCAGTGTGCGAGCGCGGCTCTGACAGCATATCAACCTAAATCCCGTATCTGCTGGTGTGGACCAATAGCACAGCTTCACAGTTCTCAGCATCACCAACCAAAGGAGACATCCAGCATCCCCAGACCACTGGAGTACCTACAGAGACCTCCGACAAGACGTGAAGGTTGTTTTGTTTGATTAAAAGCCTATTATTCCATTGGAATTTAGGCTTCCTGACAATCTTAATATTCAATCTTTTTCTTGAGGTGGCTGATTTTGCATCTCCTTGATGCGCAGTTTATCAAGGATAAACCCAGACAGCCATTACTGCGGCTCTTGTTTTGCCAAAGCATCGTGGAGGAGAGCAGATTTCTGTAAGTGAGCTGTTTTTAATCGAAGCTTCTGTATTCATAGATGTTATATTTGCTTGATTGTTGGTCGTATTTTAAATACATTACTGTATTCTTATGGGAATTGTAAGCTGACTTGGCCAACATTTATTTTGTTGATTTATCTGTCTTTCTATATTCTAATTTTGTTGACTTGATGAAAACGAGTGTCAGTAATCTCTCGTGCTCATGTAAACATCACAGGGAGGATCACACATTTTCAGAACCTTGGACAGTGGCCGACATATTTGAGCAACGTACAAATACATTATAGTAGCAAAACAGATGATTTTTTTGTTTGTTTTGTTAAATCATCTACAAACATGCATTGAATGAGAATGAGGAATGAGAATATTAAATGTACTATTAAATGCAAATTTACGATGATACAGTGGAGTCAGTATTTACAAGAAGGCAGTAAACAGTGGAATCTGCAATCATGGCGATGTCTTTATTTATGTTCATTGGCGGGTTTGAGTTTGCTGTGTAATTTCTTTATAAACGTGGGCTGTAAATTATGATATTGTAAATGTGGTAGATCTACACAACAAATCAATTGTTTATATTGTAGGAAACCATGCCGTTTAAAAATAATTATTTGATTATTATTGTGAGTGCATGTCAAGGAATAAAGAATCTATGCCTCTTACTTAAATCTACGACGCAATACCTTTATAAGGCCTGTTTTCAACATAAAAATGTGTGCTATAGTCAAATTTAAACCACCAAGAAATATAAAAAGCAATTTTAAGTTTTCATGTGTAGAACAGGTTACATAAATATCAATAATATATGAACATTTTTGACTTAAGATAATTATTTGACACCTGAGAAAACCCATTGACAAATCATCTTGGATATAGCATTAATAATTTAAGATTATTTTAATGAAAACAAAATGCCTAATTGCCAGGCAAGCATGCAGTATTATGTTGTTAGGGCACTAATACAGGTATAACCCTTTATTTGTGTTGATGAAAAAAATGATAAATTGACTCAAATTTAACAAAGACAAGAAATATAAAAAGGCAACAATTAGATCTATATCATGAAGATACAATTTACTAGTATTATATTATAATGAATCTATTGCCAGGCAAGCATGCAGTATTATGTTGTTAGGGCACTAATACAGGTATAACCCTTTATTTGTGTTGATGAAAAAAAATGATAAATTGACTCAAATTTAACAAAGACAAGAAATATAAAAAGGCAACAATTAGATCTATATCATGAAGATACAATTTACTAGTATTATATTATAATTTATTCTGAAGAGACTATATTTTGCACAGTTGTACTGCATACACTGTGCATTCTGCAGTATGAAAAGTCTGTGATGCTAATCAAAATACATACTTATATCATTGCTATATTAAAAGGACTGTATTAAAATGTATATATTAAAATGTGTCAGGAAAGCACCAATTTGATAAAAAATATATATATATATATATATATATGTGTATTTATGCATGCCTTTTTTGTTTTACAGGCTTTGCAGTGACACAGCTCTCATCTATCCCATTGTCATTCTTCTTTAAATAGAGCACCAACCTAAATTTGGATGTCTAACACAGATTGAACTAGTCTCAGGAAGCAGTGGGGCTCCAGTTTGGCACCTTCTTTAGCTGACCCCTAAACTTGAGATTCTGATAACCTGCTCCCAGCATCATGGGAACCGTGCTATCACTTTCACCCAGCTACCGGAAGGCCGCCCTGTTTGAGGATGGCCCGGCCACCGTGGGCCACTACACGGCGGTTCAGAACAGCAAGAACGCCAAGGACAAGAACCTAAAGCGGCACCCACTCATCAACGTTCTGCCATGGAAACGAATAGTAGCCGTCTCAGCTAAGAAAAAGGGGTCTAAGAAGGTGCAGCCTAATACCGGCTACCAGAACAATGTTTCTCACCTCAACAATGAGAACCTCAAGAAGTCACAGTCTTGTGCAAATCTCTCCTCCTTTACACAGGACCAGTCGAGTCCATCAAACCAAGGCTCCAAAAACTCCAACAACACAGCTTCCTCGGTCAAGAAGGCACCTCTTTCCAACTCCAACGTTGTTCCCGGGACACCCAAGAGGGTGATCGTCCAAGCCTCCACCAGTGAGCTGCTGCGCTGTTTGGGAGAGTTCCTCTGCCGGAGGTGCTACCGACTCAAGCACCTTTCGCCCACCGACCCAGTGCTGTGGCTCCGTAGTGTGGATCGTTCTCTGCTGCTCCAGGGCTGGCAGGACCAAGGCTTCATCACTCCGGCCAACGTGGTTTTCGTCTACATGCTCTGCCGTGATGTGGTCTCCTCTGAAGTGGCTACGGAGCACGAGCTGCAGGCCGTGCTGCTGACCTGCCTCTACCTGTCTTACTCTTACATGGGCAATGAAATCTCATACCCTCTCAAGCCATTCCTGGTGGAGACCTCCAAAGAGACATTCTGGGACCGCTGCCTGTCCATCATCAACATGATGAGCGCCAAGATGCTGCAGATCAACTCGGATCCTCACTATTTCACCCAGGTCTTTGCAGACCTCAAAAACGAGAGCCAGAAGGAGGAGGAGAGGAGTCGTCTGCTCATCAGCCTGGACCGGTGAGGGGGCTCTGGAGATGTCTTTGGTGTCACTCTCGTCTGGCATTTTTTTCCAGGGGTAGTTCAGCTAAAAATTAAAATTCAGAGAAATCTATTCACCTTGATGTTATTCCAAATGCCCTTTGGAATACAGAAGAAGACATTTTGAAAAATGTCTCCGTGTTTCTTAGTCCAGAAACAATGGGGTCCAACAGGGTTGTTTTGGACCCCATTGACTCTCATTGTAGACTCTTAAAAATAAAGGTTCCAAGAGCAGATCTTCGCAGCGATACCATTAAAGAACCATTTTTAGTACTTTCAGTTCTTAAAGAACAACTTATATTAGTATAAAGTACATTTTAAACATCTAAAGAACTCTTTTCCACTATAAAGAACTTTTTGGAGAATGGAAAGGTTCTATGGATGTTGAAGGTTCTTCATGGAAGAATAGCTACCAATAAGGAACCTTTATTTTTAAAGTGAAAACAGTATCTCCTTTTGTCTCTTCTTCTTTTAGAGGGTGAGTAAATAACTAAATTTTTGTAGCTCCTACATGGGTGGAATAAATAATGAGATGTCTTTCAGTGTATTATTCACATTAATACATTTTATAGGAAGCAATGGGTGATGCTAATGTTGTTCAAAAGGAGCAGTGGGTCTTTTATTACCTTTAGTAATGGCAATTTTGGACCTGAATATAAAGAAATGCCAGACTTGAGTGGACCAAATGCTCTTAAGTAGTGAATATTTAAAAGCACTGACAGAAGACTTCAAAAGACACAACAAGACAAAAAGAACACAACTTTGAATGTGGACAGGAATCCAGCTGTTGTCAAGCTGACTTCTGGACACTTTGCACCAAGATCATTGCCACCACTCTCAATAGAAATGGAGACTGATTCATAATCAACAGACACTTGTTCTCCTGTGTCCATGAAACCGGACACTCACTGAATGCTAAACACCTTGATGTTGCAAATTCTGTTACAGCCAATTGCAAAAAGGGAAGAGGTGCATCTGAGCATCAGGTTGAACGTGTTTATGTTCACAAGCCACACACAAAGAATAAAGGGAAATGACTTTGAGGCCAGCATTGAAAGAAGAGGTTGTCAGCACATTTGTAAAAAATACCTACTTTATTTTCATCCATGATACAGAGTTAAACAGATCTCACCTGTGGTTTACGTAATTTTATAAACAACTGTATTCATCTGAATGCACACTCAAGCCGGATGATGTACTTTGAGTTTTTTTAAGCCGACTGCATATGTGTTTAGGGAATGAAATATGAAAGAAAAAAAACCCAAGTTAAAATAGTTTATCTTGCCTTGCCTGCTTCAATGAGCCATTGTTTTGTCATTTTGTTTTGCACTCAGACTAGTTTCAACAGGGGGCTCTGTACAGAAAAGCCTGTAAATGTATCAAAAACAGTGCCATACCTTTGATGAAAATCATGTAGGTCTAAAAACATACCAAAGGCCGGCAAACTTTGGAACGGTAGGATTGTCATTAATAAGTATCTGTCGGAATAGTAATTTATTGTTATTTATTAATTATTTTCACACATTTCTCTCTTGCATTTAGAGATTTTAGTAACGTGTTGTTAAAAAAAAACCAGTGCAGCATTTAGATCGATGGCTACCTTTTGGTGGGAATGAAGATTACGGTTAATGCACATTTGCATTCGAATGAATTATTCAAGGCGATAACGTCTATAAGAGCTTAGTTTAAGACCATTTTCAGATCTGAGAAACACCAAGGTAATTCATCATAGTGACAGACGATCGGTTTCAATCAAAATGAAATACCTGAAACCAATTTCTCTGTGATGTACTGTTGGGATGTTCTACATATTAGCACTGCAAAAGCAATCATGAGTGATTAGCCCATGACAACACAGACGATAACAAGCTCCAGGCATTAAACTGGATGAGATGTGGTCTATTTCTGGAGATGAGCAGCGATTTCTATCACATTTACATAGAGGAATGGTTTTCAAGTACCAGACAATATTACAAACTTACATTTACAGCCACATTGATGACATCAATCAAACTGGATCTGGGTTATCAAGGGAAAATGTGTGTTATATGATCTATTTGCCCGCTTTAAAACATCTCAACAGTGCTAAATTGTGCATGCTTTCTTTCAGTATTTATGTATTTCTTTCTTTGTAGTCAAAAAAAGAATGTGACAGTCATATAAGCAAACATTATTATGTCTCTGTTAATTCATGCAAAAGCCCGTTCTTCTCATGATATGAAAGTGGGATGGATGGATTCCATGTGACTGCTTGCCCTGCTGCATTGCTTTAAGTGACTAAAGGTCGAGGAAGCCAATAATTTACTCAAAAACGTGCCAGGGGAGGTTTGGATACGGGACTTGCACTTTTCTGTGAGCAATTTGTCTGAGGAGACCGCAGGGGTTTGAGGTTGTGGGGGCTAAAGTAGGTGAGCCCTTCTTCACCGCTTGCCTGCTATTATTTGCCCCCAGCCCACAACAATGTGCCATTTTTTTCACTTGCATCACAGAGTAGTCCTTTGAAACAAAGAAAAACACTTAAAAAATGATAAGTAAAAGACTAAACTCCTGTCAAACTCTCTCTGTATCCGTTGCGTAATTCTTTGTAGAACTGAAAACAGTGTTACAAAAATGGATTGCATGAGTGTGCGAGCGCGAACGAGTGTATTTGTATAGAAGAATGTGATGTGTGTAAGTTGATTTTCTAGGATCAGAGCATGGCCATGCTTATTAGAGGGTAGGACTCTATAGTATCGGGCTAGAGTTTGACAGGCGGGTGGGAGGGAGGGAGGGGTTACAGATCTGTTACGGTTTTGTTCTTTTAAAAAAGACGCAAATCTGTTGCTGTAACTTTTTGCATTTTGTTCCTGCTTATTTTTATTTATTTTTGTACTGTGATGACAAATAAACTGATGCACTGATAATTAAAGATAGACCACAGCGTGGTTGTTTCAGAAAGGTTTTAGCTGACCTCACCTAAAGAACACTATAATTCTCAGCTGGACTGTCCAAATTGTATCTAGTCACATTTGGGTGCAGGGCTGTTACATAAGCAGATTAGCAACATGAAAACTGGTAGTTTACCAAGAAAACTTCTATTTTTCCAATTATGTGGTCTCGCATTATCACAGATCGGGTTGTTTAGGATAATGGTAGCTTGCTAAACAATAACATTTTCCTATTATAACTTATACCACTGAAACTAATAAATGATTTGCAGTAAAAACATTCTATTTTAAAATATTTGCAAGCTTAAGAGGAGAGTGTCAATCTTCCCAAACTACACTATTGAGTATACATTTAGGGCAAGTGGCAAGGCCAGAAATCTCTAATTAGCCAATGTGGGTGGATCTTTGTGAAATAGGGTGGACTTTTAATTGGTGTCTCTATCAAATTATATAATAATTATCTATCTAAAATCTCTATCAAATTATACATAATTATATGTGGGTTTTTGAATGAATAAACACTCCTAAGTAATGACAGCAGTTGAAAAGATATTTCTGGAAGAATAAAAAGAGTAGCCTACTTCCTCATTTATAATATGAAATGCCATGTAGGGACTCGCTAAACCTTTTTAGAATATGTTCATTTACAAATTCACCAGAATGAATCCGTTTTCAACGATACACGTCAAATGGGACTGAATTGTTATTTAAAAAGCTGATTACATTATCCCAAATGTTTCAAAGAGTGTTTAAATCCAGAGAAATAAGCAATTTTAACTAGTGACACAGACCGTCCCTGGGTCTCAATGTTCATACTATCCATCCTAAATAGTATGTGAGATTAGAATAAGTGTGTCCCAAAGCATAGTATGTTGAAAAGAGTATGCCAAAAGTCCCCAGATGGTCTACTATTTCAGGTCGATTTTTGAAGTGTGGATCCGTGCACACTCTAATGGTTAATATTGCCCACAATCCATTGCGCTTTGGTGAAAGATTCTGTCCAGAACTACAAATACGATTAAAACATGATTAAAAACTACAAACATGGCGGGTGTGCGCGACCGGTGGTTAGTTAGAGAGGCTTAGAAAAAGGGGTTTGAGTTACTAATATTCAACATTTAACCTGGTAAAAAATATTAATTTAATGTTATCTGTGTTATATTTAATCTGCAACAGCAATGTAAACTTTTATAAACATCCGTTCGGTCGTTAACTTTTAAATACATCATTATGCATAAAACATGAGCAGAGTTCCCTTTCATGAGAACTTCGAACTGCGTCCTCTAGGGGTCGCTATGGGGAACGCCTCGTCGTGACCCGTGTCTGAAGCATACATTGAAAAAACACCAACTCGTTGGCCGGCGACAGCCATGACGTCACTACCGGTGCGACTATAGTATAAATAGGCACCGGGAGCACACATCATTCTCTTCTTCGTCTACTGTTTTGTTTGAAGCATGCATTTCTGTGGTAAGAGCGATCTCTATTCATCTCATTATGGCGAGCACTAGCAAAGCGTTTAAGGATGTGTGCATCCGTGTTGACGTTGTTTAACATCTGATGACACACACAATCTATGCGTTATTTGTTTGGGCGAAGAGCACGCACGCGATGCCTCCGAGGGGGCAATTGGCGTGCACTGCGAGCGTTTTTTCCAAGGGAAAAACTCCGCTCTCGTTTGTCTCTCTTTTCGAGGAAAGAGGGGCAGCCATCTGGCTGGATCAGGTGGATCTGGCCGATGAGTTTGAAGGGGGTTTTCCCTTTCGCGATCGTCGGCTGTGCACGAGAGTGAGCCGCTAGAGGATAATGTTATTTCATTAACATTGTCTGATTCAGGGGCCAGTGCTCTGCTGGGATCAGCCCAGCAAAAGCAGGAAATGGTCTGAGGAGGGCAAAGAAGCTGAGGCTGAGCCTTCCCAATCCTCCTGCCCTGCGTATGATGAGCTTTTGGAAATTATGGATACGCACCATGGTGAGGCTTTACTTGCCATGAAGCGGGTGAAGAAAGTGACGGAAGAGGCCGTTTTTTCCTCACGCATCCATCGATTCCAGCATACGAGTTATGCCAACATCGAGGCGATGCGCGAAAGCGGTTATGAGAAGATGCCCCTATAGAGAGACGCTGGCCAGCTATTTCTCTATGGGTGAGACGTCCTCCAAGACTCCCCTCCTTGATATCTCGCTCGGATGCCAGGGCATACGCAGCAGCAGCAGGTCGGGCTGTCGCTTCATTGCACATGATGGTGATGCTCCCAGCATATCAGGCTGACCTGCTGAAAGACCGGGATAGAAGTCCAGGTCTGAGCCCGAACAACCCAGGGGTCCTAGCCCGTCTCGGTTTGAGGATCAGAGACTGGCTCAGAAGGCTAGTGTCGCGGCTTGCGCTCCTCCCCCGCCCGCGGGTAGGGGTAGGAAGAATCACGGGTCAAAAGAAGGTAAGTAAAAGACCCAAGGGATGTGATCCAGACAGGGCGTCAGCGCTTTTGTCCGGATCAGAGTGATACCTCAGTATCTACTCATTTCCTTCGGGGGTCTTATATCTGCCCTTATCTTCACCTTCCTAATTCCCCTGTAACCACCATCTCCCCACCTGACCAAGGTTAGGTGGGAAATTTCCTGCATTATAGTCTCCTATGCTGGACCTTTTAGGTTTGGTTGGTTCTATGGCTTCATAGTGACCATCTTACTGATGGTCCGGCCTAGAGGCTTCTTCGGACAGAGCTCAGACGCGGGAACCATGGTGGGTGAGTATGATCCATGTCTAAATATATGTATATAAAAATATATATATATGTATGTATCTAATGAGCTGGTGGTTGTGTGTATAACACTTCTGCTAGTTTATTTGCAGTGGTTCCTGGGACCTGTGTGTTTCTGTCCCTTTCTAGGGTAGGTCCTCGATGGGCACCCCCTTTGCTGGGTTCAGAAACCGGGTGCTCAACTTGCAGTGATTATTTCACTCGTCGATATATGTCCAGAGGGTAAGAAAAGCCGGGTTTCAGCTTCATACTTCCTGGATCATGCGGCCATAACACAGGCTTCTGCGGGAGCCTTCGTGATCATCAGGCCCCTGGTGCGTCACTGCAAAAATTTCCTGGACGTCCGGGCTGGGGTTACGCTTTCATGCTACCCTGACTGGTCTACCGTATCTGGGTCGCCCTGAGGGGCTTCCCGATCACCAGGATATCAGCGGGAGGTATAGGTGGCATTACGAGAAACCTTTCTGTGTAAATGCGGTCTCGGGCAGTGCTCCCCTCACCTTTGAGGGTTGCATTTGAGCTTGCCTCTCCCGTTTGGCCCAGTACTTCCGGGTATCTGCAAACAGATGCTTG
>NW_015505205.1:64984-91024 GCF_001515645.1 Sinocyclocheilus grahami
CATGCTGTAGGTTGAGCTCCCTCTCCATTGAGAGCTGGATGTTCTCCCCCAGCTACAGATTTACTGCTAGCCACTCCAGCATTATAGCCGTAGATATAGCGTCTGGGGATACGCTATTTTTATCTATAGGCTGCCTTTTCAGGGTGCCACGAGAACCCCTAGAACGGTATGCAAGTGTAGTGCACGTTCTGCTTTGCCCACTTTTCTAAAATCCTGTATGGTAAGGGTTACGCATTATTGATCTCATTCCATTTCTCTGAGTTGGTTTAGACCCCGGTACCTTGGGCTCCACTCAACTAGTGTGTCTCTGTCGACACACTCTGGAAGCATCGCTCCCTTCACATTGAGGGTTATTGTGAGTATTGTTCTTTCTTTCAAGCGTTAATCCTCTCTGAGGAGTTGAGTTCCTCGCTCCATGGGCTGTACTTGTGGTAGTATTGAGCAGTGCTCCCCTTTATCAGAGGGTTACCTGGAATGAGCAACGTTATTCCTCTGAAATTCGGAGTTCTCCTCTCACATGAGAAGTTTGAGTTCTCCGTTTCTCCAGAGCACCTAGAACCAGCAGCATCAGGTGAATTAGGCCCTTCCTCTGCCTCCCTGATGCGCTGAGTGTTTGGCTAGCTTGCAGCATGCTTACCCTTCTGATTTTAACAATCATGCTGCAGGTCGAGCCCCCTCTCGTTGAGAGCTGGGTTTGTGCTCCCTCAACCAAGGAAAACTACTGCTAGCCATTCGGGCTGGGGTTTACGCTTTCATGCTACCCTGTCTGGTCTACCGTATCCGGGTCGCCCTGAGGTGTTTTTCCCGATCACCAGGATATCCCCTTGAGGCATCACGCCCCCTCACCATTGAGGGTTATTGTGAGTATGATGTCTATTTTGAGCGTTAATCCTCTCTGAGGAGTTAGATTCCTCGCTCCATGGGCTGTCCTCGTGGTAGTATTGAGACAATGCTCCCCTTTTATCAAAGGGTTACCTGGAATGAGAGTTTGGCTAGACTGCAGTATGCTTACCCCTCTGATTTTCATTCATGCTGCAGGTCGAGCTCCCTCTCGTTGAGAGCTGGGTTTGTGCTCCCTCAGCCAAGGTAAACTACTGCTAGCGTTCCTGCATTGGAACATGCTGTAGGCCGAGCCCCCTTCTCGACTGAGAGCTAGGTGTGTTGCCCCCACAGCTAAGTAAACTATTGCTAGCTGTTCCAGTTTGGAACATGCTGCAGGTCGAGCCCCATCTCGGTTTGAGAGCTGAGTGTGTTGCTCCCTCAGCTGAATAACTTTCCACCATTCCACCATTGGAACATGCTGTAGGTTGAGCTCCCTCTCGATTGAGAGCTGGATGTTTGCTCCCTCAGCTACTGCTAGCCACCTAGCCACTCCAGCATTATAGCCGTAGATATAGCGTCTGGGGATACGCTATTTTTATCTATAGGCTGCCTTTTCAGGGTGCCACGAGAAACCCCTAGAACGGTATGCAAGTGTAGTGCACGTTATGCTTTGCCCACTTTTCTAAAATCCACATAAGTGGTAAGTGTGCACGTTATGCTTTGCCCACTTTTCTAAAAATCCTGTATGGTAAGAGCTACGCGCAAGACTTCGTGCTCTTTTTGAGTGGTTTAAAACCCCGGTTCTGCCTTGGGCACCACTCCCCCTATGTATGGTTCCGCCTTGGGCACCACTCCTCCTATGTATCCTCTGGATACCTACTTAGCAGGGTATTGCTACTAAGGATCTGTTGAGACAGTTCCTTCACCACATGCGAAGACAAACGTGCGGTAGCCCCTGTGTGACAGGCCAAGACTAGTATGATTCTAGGCTCTTGGTCGTATTCCCTTAAAGGAATCTATTTCTGATTCCAAGTCTTGAGCTCTACCCCGGGCCCAGGAGTCTGGCCCTAACAGGTAAGTATTTTGGGGTATGTAGCCTAGGCCTTTGGCCGTAGGGAATAACGTCACTGACAGCCGTCTAACGTCCCAGGGGCAACTCCTATGGCAATATGGTAGAGTTGGTACTTAGTGCTCGCCATGGTTTCTGGCATGTACTCCCCTCAGCATGGTGGCGTGAGTATACTGTTCCCCATAGCGACCCCTAGAGGACGCAGTTCGAAGTTCCCATGAAAGGGAACTTCTCGGGTTACTTATGTAACCATGGTTCCCTGAGTAGGGAACGAGACACTGCGTCCTCTAGGTTTCTTGCCATGCTGCGGACGCAAGCTTCAGACGAAGAAGTGAATGATGTGTGCTCCCGGTGCCTATTTATACTATAGTCGCACCGGTAGTGACGTCATGGCTGTCGCCGGCCAACGAGTTGGTGTTTTTTCAATGTATGATTCAGACATGGGTCACGACGAGGCGTTCCCCATAGCGACCTCTAGAGGACGAAGTGTCTCGTTCCCTACTCAGGGATCCATGGTTACATAAGTAACCCGAGACATTCATGAAAGACCCGCGACTGGCAGATCAATGTGCTACTACTTTTCTCTCCAATACGGTAGGAAGTTAAATGAAATGCAATGTGGAGGATGTTAACTGTGACAAGATGATTGACAGGCCAATTTACAGTGACAGGGTGCGTGAATCTAGTCTATGGTATGCGACAGAGCATCCGTTAAAGACACAATTGTGTGACATGATAGTATGTCCTAAAGCTTGCCTATACTTTTCTACTACACACTCAAAAGTGTGTACTTTTTCTTCACCAAAAGAGTACATACTTTATGGGCATAGTATAAGTAGGCACATTGAAACGCAGCATAAGTCTATAGTGTCATTGTGTCGCCTGCCAATGATGTCATACACCCTCGATTTCAATGTTTTGTTTTGTAGAAAACATGGAAACACCAAAGACGCTTTAATATGTTGTGCGTTTGATTAGACAGGTGATGACCGCACTATAATTAGCATTGAGTAGCATTATAACAGAACTTTCAAACGTATCTAGTATGATAAAACAGCGCTGCTTTACCCCACATACACACGACCGGAAGGAGCGGAAGCTCTAAAGTGTGGCATAATAAAAGCTCCACTGCTTTCGAGCCGTGTGTCTCTCTCGTCTCTCAGTAGCAATTGCTTCAGCGGCCTCGTTTCGCTTCGATGGCTTTCCGCCTCACTCTGCTTCATACTACGATGTTAATAAATCTTTAATACATTCGCTCATCAATGAACATGATTTCTGCCTGAGTCCCGTCGGATTGCGTCGGCTGTGGGGATGAAGACGACAACTCCCATGATTCCACACTCAGTCACGGCTTCATCAATTTATGGCTTTGTTTCTTTTGAATACGCGCCCTCTAGCGGTGAAAACTTATATGTTGTACCTTTAATCTTATTTTGTGGTTTCATTTATTTTCCACACAATTAATAGCTTTGATGGGGTGGACCAGTAACACCCACCTGTAGCGTCGCCATTCATTAATGGTATGATTTAATGTGTTCTGCATTTGAATCCAGTACAGTAATGAATTATAATTGTATAATTATAAATTACACTATAAAACTATACATAAGCTACCCATCTGCCATGAACTCATGAACAAGCATTAATATACCCATGTATAAGTGAACCATGATACCTCAACATTGCTGTAAGTGGATCTGCTGTAACCACGCCCACAGCAGAAAAGATTGGCAGGTTCAATGACGTCAACAACTTCCCAGCGGCAAACAGCTGCTCACCCTGGATTAATAGCAGTGTGTGGCAAATCAATGAAATAATGACAGTATATCAACGTGATGGAGCAAAAGCCTTGGAGCAGACACTTGAAGGGCATGTTTATTTTCAGGAGCAGATATTTGGAACAGCGTTTACTTGATAAAAAAAAAATTTAAAATAAAAAAAAAAACGTAAAAGGTTTCCAAGCAATATAATGGTTTAAAATTACTAAATGCACAGGTTATTGCATTAATATACATATGAAAAAAACTATTCTTAAAGAAACACTGTATAAACTGGATTCCCTTTTTGATTTGGTCCAAGCATGTGTAACATCTTTTCCAAATTTAAAACATATTAATTAAATAATAGAAGTATAAAAGTAGGCACATTATTTCATCGGATCAGACTAAATATTGAATATTAACCAAGATGAATAGGTATAATTACAACAAAGAATATAAAAGACTTTTACCTGGGAAGTGGAATTATTCTGCACTTAAACAGAATCACTGGGGTTCACGACAAGAAAGAAAGAAATTACTTTATAGTATATAATGATCATATATCATATGACTTTCTCTGCCAGAACAAAACAGACTACTCTCTCCAAAAAATGGATTGGATTTTATGCAACTCAACAATCACATAACTCCTTTTATCAAGGTAAAAGAGCAATCGCACACTGTCAGTATTTTTCTACTGAGGACCAAAAAAATGTCTAATACACAATAGTGTTTGATTCAAGAAAAATAGCCTTGATAACTTTCAGAAATTGCTGTAAGTCCATTTATTGCACTTCTTTGCTTTTAAGAACTGGTGAGCAGAAACTGGATCAAATCATTTGACTTTATCTTCCTAAAGTACTGTATGTACTATGTGCATTCTTTTACTGACACACTTTACCAATCCAGGCTAATAGTCAAGAGAGAGTACAGGGACTGAGAAAGAAGATGAGAGAGTGTGCACCTGTTTGAAGCAGACATGATCAGCGTTCAGTGATAGTCTGACTTGGACAGATCAGAAGTCGTGGCCCTCAGTTCACTATTGAATGCACACTCCCTCATTTTAATTCCACCCAGTGATGGGAGCTTAGTGATATTTTTGGCCACCAGAAACGATCCTAATTACCTGATAAAAAAAGATCTCTTTCTAGAAGCAATGAACAAAACAATGAAACAATTATGGAAAAACAGATTTATGCAAACACCTCAGGAATGAAGAACAGAAGTCAGTTTTCAGCTTGGCACTTTCTTTATCAGTTACGAAAGCTTAAAACTGGGTCAGACATCTTGGGAGTTTCCACTCAGAACTCTGTTGATTTTGTTCTATGAATCAATACTGCTCTCTTTCTCTCTTATTTGAACACATTTACACACTTAGATGTGCAAAGTTCGTAATATCAACACTAGCTGTTTGCAGTGGTAATATTGACAAAATATTGAAATATTACTAGATAGAATTAGCTGACAGAAGTAAAATTTGACCCTAATGGAACAATTGGTTGTCTGTTCTTTTTTGGTGACATGCATTTTTGGCTTGTGTAAAATGGCGACTACTTTGAACTCATTGTAAACATGAGAGAGCGTCTTGTTAAATGGCTTTATCATCACAGAAGTGTTTTTTTTTTTTTGCTTTAAGCCAGTGATGGTGAGTGAAGAACTAAAGGGACTACTATTGGCGGCAGGGTCTACTATTTAAAAAATGGTAACAGAAAATAACATATCACATCCTGTTCTGTGCCGCCCCATCTGATTCTACTCCAAGATCAGGAAATATGTGAATAAATGACAGCTCTCATCCTACCTACATTATGTATAGTGCATACAGTACACTATATAAGCTATATCCAATATGAGTTTCTGTATACAGGTACATCTCAAAAAATTAGAATATCATGAAAAAGGTCAATATTTTTTGACCATTTAAAGGCTCAGGAAACCTTTGCAGGTGTTTTGAGGTAATTAGCAGATTAGGGTGTGACACCATGACTTTCCAATATTGAACTTTTTCCCAATATTCTAAATTTCTGAGAAACTGAATTTTGGGTTTTCATTATCTGTAAGCCATAATCATCAAAATTTCAAGAAATAAAGGCTTGAAATATTTAACTCTATGTGTAATGAATCTATATAATATATGGGGTTCACTTTCTGAAATGAGTGACAAAAAATATTGACCTTTTTCATTATATTCTAATTTTTTTAGATGTACCTGTACAATATGTGCTATAAATGACCAGCTATATGCAGAAAAAGAGAATGAGAGAATAGAGAGAGTTTAACGCTCCTCTCTGAGCAGTTAATGAGTTTAAGGATATGATCAACACATCCCGCTCAAGAACATCCAATCAAATTCAGCAGCAACCGCAGGACTGCTTATGATCTGTGCAACACATCGGGACACAAGCAGAGCTATTCTTCATCCCACATGAAGCAGTGATCAAAAACCAACAAATTCCCTTTGAAGGAAAGACCTCAAAACACAAGTTAGATACTTTTAAAATCCTGCATATCCTGCTCCTCATAAATATTACATTTATGATTGCTCTTCATTCGGTTGTAATGTTTAATAAATAAACAGCGCCGAGTTTGGTAAATCTTCTTTGAGGGTCTATATCGCTACCTCCTTGTCATCTTGAGAATAATCTAAACTGAAGTTTGGAATTTAGGGACAAACCTTTTTTTTTTTAATTAAACATTCTTCCTTGCCTGTCTTCAGGCAAATTTGGTATGGCTTCATATCTAAGGTTCAACTCAAAGGTTTGGACTAGCACAAAATAGATACCCTGCTGTCAATGTCCTTTTAAAGGGGCCGTTTTGGAATCTCTGGTCTTCTAGTTGCCTGGCACTGAGAGAATGTATCCCGATCGGCTCTTGGTGAAGTCTGGCTGTGATTGGTTGATCTTGGTTTCCACGATGACAGTGCACTTCCTTCCATTCATACTGCAGTGAATGGGGCTGACAATGTTCACCTGTAGCTTCCTCTTCTCACTAGAAACAGAGAGCGAGAGAGAGAGAGAGAGAGAGAGAGAGAGAGAGTCACTGAAATATTCCATATGCTCTTGTTTTTGTTTTGATCCACAGAGCTCTGTGTGCTTGTCGCATCTGGTTGGTTGGTTCTGGGGCATTTTACGCCAGACTGTCTCGCTGACGGGATCAATGAAGCACAAGAGTAATTGAGAGAGAGAGAGAGAGCGGCTGTGTTTTTAGAGAGGGGTAAATGGAAATATAAATGTTCAAATGTATCACACACACTCTGCAGTTGAAGTCAATAGATCCAACTGCTAAAAGCCTTGTTAAACCTAGAAAACATATTAGCTCCATTTATATATATATATATACAGCATGGCCTCGCCCCCTATGCTGCCTTTTCCCGAGGGCGGGGTTTATTACGTCACGAACCCGGGAGGTAACTTCTTGTAGTCCCTACCAGCCGTTTTTGTAGGCATTCAACTGCCAGAATTTTAAATCGCAATCAACCACCCCTTTAAAGGAGACCTATTTTAAAGGAGCCCCTTTTTACAATATAATGTAAATCTCATGTGTCTCCAGAATTTGTCTGTGAAGGTAGCAGCTGGGAAAGAAATCACAGGGTTATTAGATCTGTGTGGCAGTAATATACAGTAAATAAATAAAAAAAGCCACTGCTCTCGTCTCCTCTGAGGCTGGGACTCTAAATAGTGTTTTGTGTTCGTCAGTGCAGCCAAAGATAGAACAGTTAGCATGGTTTGCTCGAACGTTCGCCATGGCATTAGAACTAGTACACTGTTGTCGCAATGGGGGAAACATGCAGATTAAGGGGTGGTAATATTATAATAGGATCCCCTTTCTATGTCACGGGGGTGGAGAGAAATCTGATGAGCTCATTTTTTCACAAGCTTGCAAAGAAAGGCTAACCAAAAACAATTTACTAGTTGATCTTTTTCACATTTTCTGGGTTGGTAAATGCACCGGGCACCCGATTATAGCACTTAAACAAGGAAAAAGTCAGATTTTCATGATATGTCACCTTTAAAATGACCATAAAAACAGACAACTTCATGGCTTGAATAATACAAAAGTTTCACTGCAGAATTAATGTAAGGGCTTTTATAAAATCAGAAACTTTACATTTATGCTTTTAAATCATTAAAAAGATTGGCTATTGTTTAAGAAAATGAGAAGCGAGTTGAAATTGTTTTTTTTTTCACAAATGCTGTCTATTGAATTTAACATATACTGATCTCAGAACATTGTTAATACTCTTGCATGAAAAATCCCATCTCCCCAAAACTAATTTATCTGCCCATTGTAAAACATTATTAAAGATTCTATAGGTGTTTATTGTAGTAGAACCAAAACAACTTAATTGTCTTCTAAATCAGAAGTCTGATTCAGAAGAGTGACCTTCACCAGGCAGCTTTTTAAAGAAATCCTGCAGATGATAAACTCCCCATTATAAAGCTCTGGCTCCATAAGTTATTGTACCAGCAGATTGCTGCGCCAGACGTTTCTATGGCAACCCAATGAACCCCATCATGTGGTAGGGCTGCTCCAGTCAGTCAACAGATTGTCTCAACCAGCATCAATCTCTCCTATCATTCACAAACGGTCGGAAAACTCTGGATTTACTCAGTGTATAGTATACAATTCCCTCAGCTTCTTAAGGCAGCAATGAAAGGTTAAACATTATTAAAGATTCTATAGGTGTTTATTGTAGTAGAACCAAAACAACTTAATTGTCTTCTAAATCAGAAGTCTGATTCAGAAGAGTGACCTTCACCAGGCAGCTTTTTAAAGAAATCCTGCAGATGATAAACTCCCCATTATAAAGCTCTGGCTCCATAAGTTATTGTACCAGCAGATTGCTGCGCCAGACGTTTCTATGGCAACCCAATGAACCCCATCATGTGGTAGGGCTGCTCCAGTCAGTCAACAGATTGTCTCAACCAGCATCAATCTCTCCTATCATTCACAAACGGTCGGAAAACTCTGGATTCTTCTTAAGGCAGCAATGAAAGGTTAGTCGATAAATGGCTTGAGGTGTAGTTAAGTTTTGATTTTAGCAGCAGGGAACGGCATGAAAACTGTATATTTCCCCATACTGAGTGTCCCTCTGTGAGCCCAACTCTCTCACACAGTGCTGGGGAGCAGACAGCTCCGCATGGCCCACTGAAAAATCAATTCTTTCCAGCCCTCCTCTCCCCTGTGCCTCTGCCCTTCTCGCCAACTGACTCACCACCTTTGAGGCCTGCTCTGCTACCACTCTGGATTCTTCTTAAGGCAGCAATGAAAGGTTAGTCGATAAATGGCTTGAGGTGTAGTTAAGTTTTGATTTTAGCAGCAGGGAACGGCATGAAAACTGTATATTTCCCCATGCTGAGTGTCCCTCTGTGAGCCCAACTCTCTCACACAGTGCTGGGGAGCAGACAGCTCCGCATGGCCCACTGAAAAATCAATTATTTCCAGCCCTCCTCTCCCCTGTGCCTCTGCCCTTCTCGCCAACTGCCTCACCACCTTTGAGGCCTGCTCTGCTACCCAGAATAGAAGGAGTATTAAGGGAAGGTAAAGGGGGAGGGGAAGTGAGCACTCAGGAGATGATGTTGTCTAGTGCCAGACAGCATCATGACTATGTCTGTATATAGGCCTATCTGTATTCTCACACATAATTGTGCATTTCATCAGTTAGGGGAAATTTACTAGGATAAATAAACACGTATGCACCTTTACGAAGACTTTCTATTTTTTTCTATTCTAAGATTTCTATAGATATAAAACGACACTAACAGGCATTTCTGACACTCAAATCACATTTAAAAATATATATCATTGCATTATATAACAAAATTTCAAACCAAGTGGCATTTATTTTAAAGAATGTTTCCACAAGCATACTTTTCAAGTATGCTTTCAAATATTGCACAAAAATAAGTTTAAAGTGTATTATTTATAATAATAATAATACACTAAAATAAAAATAATAAACACTTTATGTATGTACGTACATGTTTAAAAACATTATTAAAATTAATTAACACACAGTTAGAAAAATAATACATATACTATATATATAAGAATATATATACTACTATAATACTAATATACAACACCTGTTGTTAATTGTTATGGAGCTAGTTTGTTCTGAAAACATCTAGCAACATGTATTTGTAGATGCCACCTGCTTTAATATCATATTTGAGGTATTCCCACATTTTTTTTGTCATCCGAGCCCTATGACAATAAATATAATATATAATAAATATTGTTAATAAATATTATAATAAACGTTATTGTTTTCATTTTAACAATTATATTTAATTTTAATATATATTTTTACATTTAATTATGATTCAATTAATTATTAGCTTTTCATCACCTCACAAACCCCCTTAGTTTTATTTAATTAAATGAAATTCATTAATTTAAAGCTTAATTTATGTGTCTAAATATTTTGGGACCACTTTAAAATAAAATGTCCATCAATATCGAGTTGCTTTATCTCGACTTTTAATGCTTTGCTTTTTGTGTATGTGCCATAAAAAAACAAACCCTATAGAGCAATGAAGCTTAAATAAATATTTTCTCCTTCTCTTTCTCAGTGTGCACGCACTGAAGGTTAGCAGGCCAAAAGTAGGATTTTCTTAACTGAGCCTCCATTGCCAGACCAGCAGATGCAACTGTGGTTCAGATAGCTAACAGTCTCTTATGATCACTATTCTGCATCTGTATTTATCTGCAAAGCAATTTGGCTGTAGCAGATTTAGTGGGTCGAGGAAAGAGGGAAAGTGGAAGGAGAGAATAATGAATGTGTGTCTGCAACAGTCACACCCCACCTCCCAAAATAGCAGATATGCCCTTGGGCTAATCCATCTTCACATCCTCAAAAAGAAAAAAAAAAGCTAAAAAGTATTATGCTTGCTGTGCACTTCAGAGAAGAGAGAGGCAGCATCCCAGCATCCTTTGCTTCATATGCCCCACCCGGTAACCTGACTGCACAGCTTTCCTCACATGGTGTTGTCACATACTTCACGTGTGCAGGTCTCTCACCCTTACTCTCTCTTTTGCAAACACGGACTGACTTCCTCAGGCTGTAAGCACCTTTTTGAAGTTGCTATTATTAAATCTTGTCCTACAGTAGAGGGATTATAGGGAGCACAGCTTGTGATAGTGGAAATTATTTTGAACCATGATCCCTAAATTCAAAATATGGATGGACTACAACAAATCAAATTATACCTCATTGATTAATTAATGAACAATTAAGCTTTGCTACATTTGATTTTCATTGGCATTTAGTTCATTTTCAATGTGTGAAATCTACCAAAAGGAGCATGACGTTCATTGAAGCACCAGCACTGATGATGAATAAGCCGAGTAGACAGATTACTGTAGGAAATATAATTATTCAGCTTCCTCAAATCTGTCTGTGCAGTAAAGCCCGCCTTCTAAAACTACTATTTATCAAACACAAGCAGAAGCTTTAGCTTCTAATATGTATCAGATCAGTGGTGGGGCATCACTGCCTTTGCTCTTTTTCACAATTTTAAAGAGTGCTGTTAAGGAGGAGATTACAAAGTAGGCCATTTAGAAGCACAGAGAGAAAAGGCTTAGCAAGAAGAAATATTGATCAAAGCTGGGGCTCTTCTCAGAGAACAGCGGGCATGAATACGAAAGAGGGAAAGGAGGAGAAAGAGTGAGGAGGGGAAAAAGCTAGAGGGATGAGCATGTAAGTGAAAATGAGAGTTCAAAATAGGAAACAATGGCCGACAGAGAGGCCAGGCCTGCAGGGAAATACACAGTCAAAATGCTTTGCTTGGTAACCAAATAGTGCGTTTCATGTGGTAACATCTAAATGAACAGGTTTCATTAAAATAAGAAACCAAATATTACTAAATCCTTTTATGCATGAATTCTAAATTTGAAAGAAATCATTCTATTAATTATAAACGTTTTAAAATTCAGAATAAAATAATCATTGCCAATCTGTTTTTTAACAAAGGGCATTTTAAGAGTTTATTGTCGTTAATAATAATAATATAGAAAGTCAAAAGTATAATGTACATATATTATTATATTTAAATATTATTAAAAAAAAAGACTCAAAGGTCAAATCAATGAAGATGGTTTGAAAATATTACACTGACTGGTTAAAACGTATTTTAAAATGCACCAAAGAGTTAATATAACTGAATCAGCATGACTCTAATATGTAAGTCAATTTGAAGGCTCAGATCAGATCAAAGCAGGCAGTTGCTCCATATATACTTCTTACGGTATATATCTACATGGTTTCAAGCTTAAGAGACATCTGCAGGTCTACTCCTTGACTAAAGTGTGTTCCCGTCAGGTTACCAGGAACTGAAATTACCGACAGCAGTAATATTTAGGCAGTATATTTGCAGACAGACTTCTTCTTCTTGAGGGTTCATAGGGATCAAAAAGTGGACCTGTGCTGAAGGCTTAGAATGAATCGTATCATTAATATAATTCATTCTGATGAACCGCAGGTGTGTGGGTGCAGTATGGACCTAATAATTTCAACTTTCTCTGTGAAGGGTGAGGTAAACCATTCACCGATTTGTAGTAGACAATCTGTTCCTCAGTGGTCACAATACAATGGGACAGATGCCCCATGAAAATCAGCACACTTTATACATCCGTCACCCATTGTTATCTGCCCTGTTGGCTACGGAGGAGACAATGTCACTTCCTGAAAGAATCCCCATGGGAGCTGCACAATCAAAATGACATTTTTGGGGGGACAATACTTTAAAACAGTCTGGGTCAATTTCTGGTCACTTAAAATCATAAAAATAATCCTGAGAGACACAACATGTTGATATTATTATATGACAGTCTAATACAGTGCGTGCATAATTATTAAGAATGTTGATATTCTGATCACATTTTTTTCCAAGCACATTTGACGAATTCTAAACCACATCAATCTTAATAACTAATATTATTTTTGTATTTAATCACTTATAAGTGATATATAACTGTCCATGAAGGCTGGAAGTGAAAAACTTCTTGTATTCAGGTGTGCATAATTATTAAGCAGGTTTTCTTTTACAGATAAAATGAGCTAAGAAAGAGATTTAATCCCCATGAGAAATATTCAAAACTAATGCAATACAGAAACTGCAAAGTTAAAGGGGTCATATGATGCGATTTCAAGTTTTCCTTTCTCTCACTCTCTTTGGAGTGTTACAAGCTGTTCGTGAATAGATAAGATCCCTAAAGTTGCAAAGACTAAAGTCTCAAACCCAAAGAGATATTCTTTATAAAAGTTAAGACTCGTCCACGCCCTCCTAAAACTCCTAGTTTAAACACGACCCCACATGTCTACGTCACTGTGTGGGAAGAGTTGCATAACCGCCCAAATGTTCACACAAAGAAAGAAGGCGTAACTTTGATTCTCATTGTTGTTGCCGCCACCGCCATGTTGTGGGGATGCAGTGTGTTTCGTTATGAAAGCGAAACTACTTTGTTTGGTCTTCCAAAAGAGGACACAACTAGAAATCAGTGGTTAAGTTGTATTTACAACACTGTTCCAGAACAGTACAACCCAAATATTCAGATGTGAGCAACGCTTTTTATGGAGGACGAGAACTGTGACACGGCATCACAGTATGGTAAGGGGCATAACATTTCCGTCACATACTTGAGGCATTCGGCCAATCACAGCGCACTGGATAGCGGGCCAATCAAAAGACACCTCGTTTTTCAGAACGATGAGCTTTGTAAAAATCGACGCGTTTCAGAAAGGCGGAGCACAGAGGAGAAACAATAATGTACAGTATGTGGAAAATAATGTGTTTTTTTTTTTACCTTAAACCGTATAAACACATTTCATTAAAACCAAATACACAAAATAATGTTCTTTTTAGCAACATCATATGACCCCTTGAAACTGCATAAACACATTTTATTACACCAAATGCACAAAATAATGTTATTTTTTAGCAACGTCATACGACCCCTTTAAGACATGACCATTGGACAACAAAATGCTCATTGGGTCAGCGGGGTCAGAAAAAAAACAGGTGGAGAAGAAAAGACATGTTAACTGCAAAATAATTAAGAATTAATGTGAAGAATTAGGTGTAAAACCATCAGGAACCATTTAGTCGCCAGTTCCACCATTTCCCAGAACTGAAACCTACCTGGGGTCTCCAGAATTACAAGGTGTCAGGTTCTCAGAGACTTTGCTTAGGTAAAAATTCCTAAACAAAAATCCTCACTTAATAAGAATAACATGCTGAAGTGTTGTGAAATACATGAAGACTTATTTTAGGCTTTGTAGACAGATAAGTTGACAATGATTCTTGAAGGACCAGCATTACATCCTCTTGTACCACTGTTTGAAGAATTTATCTTCCAGAATCTGGCAGTAAGTTTTAGAAGCTCATTTTTAGTCAATCTCTGCAAGACAGAATTTTCAGGATAGGAGATTAACTAAAAATTAACTCCCAAAACTTACTGTCAGATTCACAAAATTAATAGTAGGTATTAAGACTGATGTGGTTTGGAATTCGTAAAATGTGCTTGGGAAAAATATGATCAGAAAGAATATCAGCGTGCCTAATAATTATGCACGCACTGTAGGTGGAAATCAATAGTGTTAATGCAGATTTCACAGAGCATGGCAGGTAGCAAGGACAGCCTAGCACTTCATTTGCAGCAAGAGGCTGTAGCTGGAGTCAAGCATGACTTACCAAACCTCCAGATAATGTCTATATACCCATAAAGCTCCTTACTGTCATTCATCAGTGTCTGAACATGAAAGCACAGAGCAGAGCCTCAGCAGAGGATGACTGCAGGAGGGGCAGTGCATGTAACAACTGGTAATAAAAGACCAGAGATGTGAAGAAAGAGAGGAGAGACTGGAGGTATAAAAAAGTGGAATGGAGAGGCTCCTGGAGAGTGAGGATATGAGAGTGAGGATATTTCAGATATTTTTCTAACTCCAAACCCAAGCCAGAGTGCAACAAGCAATTCACTAAAAAAAGCTATTTCTCAGTGTATTCCTTGCATATACACCATCATTTAAAAGTTTGGGGTCAGTAATAAAAAAGTCCCCTATGCTCACCAAGGTTGCATTTATTTGATTAAAAATATAACGAAAACAGTAATACGATGCATCACTACTATAAACAGTAATTTGCAAATAAAGTGCCCCTATTATGGGTTATGAAAGGTTAATATTTTGGTTTTGGGAGTCCCCAACAACAGGTTGACATGCATGCAAGGTCAAAAAACACTTTCATTGTCTTTTCAATGTCGACTCCCAAACGATTCGCTCAACGATTCATTTTTCCAAACCCCTCCTTTGCGTGACGCTAATCTGCGGTGATTGGTCCGATCGGTCTCATTTTCATTTCATCATGCCTGTAATGCTTGATAAAGCAGTGTTTGTGAGCACAGTGCTGCTTTGTGTACAGCATTACCGGGGAAACCGCTATTTTTACCGCTCCAAAAGTGGCACCTAGTGGCAAAGAATGAATTTACATTTTCATTCGGACCAACACCAAAAGACCAACAAGTGGGCAGGCAATATGCTAATGTTTCATGTTGAAGTCAACATGAAACGGCTTGGGATTCGTTTTAAAAACGACTCGTTTCAATGATTCAGAGTCCACTCTTTCTTTTGAGAGACAATAACTTTATACATGGTGCACTTTCAGATTTAAAACTTTGCAGGAAGTTTTCATTCACCTAGAGCTGTGTTACACACTGCATAAAAGGTACTTTTCAAAAATCCATAATAGGGGTACTTTAATATATATTTTTATTTTAATATATTCCAAAATGTAATTTTTTCCTGTGATGGCCTTTTTTTCTTCAGTGCCACATAAATAATCCTTGAGAAATCATTCTAATACTCGGGAGTTGGTCCTCAAGAAACAATTTTTAATTATTTGATTAATGTGATAACAGTTGTGCTGTCTAATATTTTTGTGGAAACCAATATAACAACTTTTTAAGGATTCGCTGATAAACAGAAAGTTGAAAAATACAACACTTGAATTTATTGAGGTATTTGCAGGAAGTTTTCATTCACCTAGAGCTGTGTTACACACTGCATAAAAGGTACTTTTCAAAAATCCTTTTGTCCTTTTTGTGGAAACCAATATAACAACTTTTTAAGGATTCGCTGATAAACAGAAAGTTGAAAAATACAGCACTTGAATTTATTGAGGTTTTTTTTTTTTTTTGCAAAAGGCCTATTATACATGTTTGTAAGGTATTGCAACTTTTGATTTTGAATTTGAATCAGGGTAGCAAATAGGAAGTAAAATTATATTTGAATTTGAATTGAATTAGAAAATTCTGAAAGTTAAATTTGAATAGAAATAGAAATTCAACATTAATAAATGTAATCTTTAAATACTATACTACATTATAACATACAATATAATGCTATATAAACAAGTGGCAAAAAGCCAAAAAATAACAGTAATCACTGCATTAATGAGGGATATTATAGCAGTAGCCTAAAAGAAATATAGTCATAATAGCTCCAGTAGAAACAGTAAGCGTAACTGCATTAGTAATAGTAACGATAATAGTAGCAATTACGAAGACAGAAACTGTAATTATGGTAGTGGTGGTAAAGACAGCAACATATGTATTGTAAATGTATAAGCATTTGATTATGTTCAATTAGAAGAAATGAGAGGATTGTAAACAAACAGAACGGTAGGTAAAATGGCTGTGGAAACATTAGATGTAGCCTAGGTGCCCAAGAGTCACACATACAGAGAGAAGGGAGAGGAGGGGTGTTGTACATGAGCCAGCGAAGCATCCTCCCATCATCACATCTCGGGCTGCTTGGAATGCAGAGAGTAAAAGAATGTAAGACACAAGGGCAGTGGGGGTGGAGCCGCACGAGAGAGAGACGCGGCAATGCAGAGCTAGCACAGGAGAAAGTAGGTCAGATTCATCCACTCCAATTCAAATGCACACCAGCACAATATCATACCATCCACCTACACTCCAACAGCCATATAAATCCCCCAACCTGTTCTTCAGCTAAGCCTTTCTGTACAGTTCAGTTCAGGATGACTAAACACACAAACACACCCAGCTCATAAATAAATAGCACAACACTGAACAACAATGTACTGTACGTATTTGATGTGACAACAAACTAGTTGCTAGTACAAAAATAAAATTAGATAAATGTGAATATTGAATGAATACTTTCACTAATCACTTATTTTGAGGCAACATGTCCAACAGTGACCCCAGTGGTCAAGTTTCTTCCATGAGCTTGTGTTTTTGAATGCTGTGTTCATTTATGGAGCTGGTAATGCTGCATCTGTGTTAATTAATTGTTGTGATTGATTGCTATGTTGTGCCTGGCAGCGTTTAGTGTTTAATTGCTTATGTCTGGAGTTGTTGTTGCACCACCTATTGGACTGGATGGTGAAATGCTGGACAAGGCACATGAGAATAATGGCGGTTGCTACAGCTTTACCATAATAACAATACC
Organism: Sinocyclocheilus grahami; assembly: GCF_001515645.1. Taxonomy (NCBI): domain Eukaryota; kingdom Metazoa; phylum Chordata; class Actinopteri; order Cypriniformes; family Cyprinidae; genus Sinocyclocheilus; species Sinocyclocheilus grahami. The sequence goes on from NW_015505205.1 coordinate 82,110, forward strand.
CAAACAAAGGATAGTAATAATAAATGACAGGTTACTGTACTATATACAGTAGGTATTTTACTATATATGTAGGTACTGTACTATATAGGTAATGCACTATATGTGTTTTAAAACAATGTGAAAATGGTTTAAATAAACGTAATAAATAGTATGTTAATATGCACGATTGTTAAAATGTTTGGAGTCAGTATGTTTTTTTTTTTAGTATTAAATTAATACTTAATTCAGGTAGGATGCATTAAATTAATCAAAAGTGAGAGTAAAATCACATTTATAATGTGACAGAAGATTTCTATTTTAAATAAATGCTGTTCTTTTGAACATTCAACTTGAACTATTTGAACTTTTGGTAACACTTTACTTAAAGCCTTTATGTATAATGCATTATAAAGGATTATTAAAGGGTTTAACGCATTATATAATTATTCATAATCTGTCTTGTTGTAAATAATAACCAAATTTAATATGCATAGTGTAACAATGAATTGATAGTGTTATAATGTATTAACTGTGGTTACAATTATTCATGAGATTGTACAACGCATTATAAGGTGCATTACAAGGCATAATTAATGCACTAAAACTACTTTTATAATGCATTATACAAAGGCTTTAAGTAAAGTGTAAAAAGTAGCACCGTTTCCACAAAATATTAAGTAGCACAACTGTTTTCAACATTGATGATAATAATATAAGAAATATTTCTTGTGTACCAAACCAGCTGACTTTTGAAGGATCGTGTAACATTATTTTAAATATATTAAAACAGAAAACAGCTATTTTTAACTGTAATAATATTTTCACCAAGCTACAGATTTTACTGGATTGTTGATTAAATAAATGCAGCCTTGGTGAACAGTGTGTGGTGAGTCTTCTTTCAAAACATTAAAAAACACAAAAACTTATCATCTCCTCACTTTAATGCAGTAATAAATATATATTTTCTATTGATAGTGTAGCATAAAAGGTTCCATATTCCTTTAACTGAGTAAAAATCAAAAGGAAAGTGGAACCTGAATTTACACTTGACTAATAAACAAATGCAGAGAGTAGACTTGTGCATGTAAGCACATCAAAGATTGTGAATTCCCGCTTTTTCGTTTCGCTCGGATAGGACAAAATGAGTTTTCCCTCTGCAGGCTACTGTAAGCGACTCATTTACATACGAATTTCAGTATAATCACTGCAACAGGCAATTCATAGCAGCCTTTACCTTGAAAGGGCAGGCAAATTAAGCTATTTAGACAATCCTCACTCTCTCTCTTTCACTCATTAGTATTCTAAACCGGCAGGCCAACTAATGGACTAAATATCAGACAGACATGGATCGTCTAGTTGCTATGGAAACTGCATCTGCAGCAGCCAGAGTGAGGTGAGAAATACAGAGGAAAAAAGAAACAGATAGAGATGGAATGAGAAAGAGAACTAGTGGAGCCTGAGAGAAATAATGGCAGACAAAACAGGAGGAAAAGAAAAATGAGAGAACTAGAGGGACAAATGAGAGGGGTCTAAACTTGACCATTTGGAGCCTGGAAAAGCGTTCAGCATGAAGGACGACCTTGCTGAAGGACACAATGATTGCAGCCAGCACCTCGACACAAAGACGCTGGCAAACAGACTAATGAGTCCTGAAAAAACATTCACATTATTGTGTGCCTTTATAATCCAGCACATTAGGCACAGAGTAGCTTCCTATCCCAGCTCTATGCTGTATCATGCCTGCTTCTCATTACACTGACGCTATAACACACACTTAAGCCAGCAAGCATCTTTGGAATTAGAAATCTGATCCCATCAATGAAGGAAATTCACTTATGTGTCTGCTCCAAAACTCTCCTCTCAAAATTATTGATTTATAAAGAAAAGCACTGGAAAAACAATTATTGATTTAATAAATTATTATTGTCATATTTGGTGTTTTCTGTACTAACAATTTGGTTTAACCCTAAAAAGGTGGGAATACAAACATTTGAGAGGCTGTGAGGAGAGGCAGTGAAAGTGAAAAATAACATTTATATATATATAAATTAATAAAAAATAAAAATCTAGTTAGAAATAAAATATTAATATATTTTTGATCAATTTAATGCATGCTTGCTATATAAATATTATATACATTTTAAAATGCAATTTATTCCTGTGATGACAAAGCTGGATTTTCAGCAGCCATTCCTCCAGTCTTCTGTGTCACATGATCCTTCAGAAATCATTCTAATATATGCTGATCTGATGCTCAAGAAACATTTATTATTATTATTATTTATGTTGCAAATAGTTGTGCTGCTTAATTTTGTAGAGGCCATGATACATGTATTTTTTAGGATTTCTTGATGACTAAAAAGTTCAAAAGAACAGCATTTATTTGAAAAATGTTTTTACTGTAACTTTTGATCAATTTAATGCATCAGTGCTATATACATATTAATCATATTAATTTGTTTCAAAACTAGATTTTATTTTTATTCATTTATTTTTTTTATTTTTTATACATATTATCATTGCATTTTAATAACAGAACATGATTATTTGTACTGTTATTTTAATTGTCAAATTGAGCTTAGTGTTCAAGGACAGCACATTGTCTTCACTCTTAGTAATGTGACAAGACCTTGTCAGTCTGTCACACATGAACATGTCAACTCAAATTTAATTAACTGATTTGCTTCTCTCTCTCAAAGGTTCACGGGAAGGAAAAAACCATGCCATTTTTTGGTATAGTTTAAATCAATATATCTATATTAATGAATTAAGTATGGCTTCTGAAAACATTCAACAAAATCGAAATACACTACAGCATGTTAACATACAGCATAGTTTAGATAAATAAGAAATAAAACTGGGGTGTATAAACGGGGTAGTATGAAAGTGGCCAGAACCAACATGATCCCTATCCCATCATGCCCATAGCAATCAGGTATCAACCTCAGATTTACAGCTGGACCACTATGGGTATTGCTGTAAATTCCCTCTCTCTCACACACACACACAAACACACACATTCAGACTCTTTAGTCTCCACTCGTTTGCAGCACTGCACATTAACAGCATTACAGAGAAGTGCAGATTGGAATCTGGCCCAGTTTTGTTAGCGAGGGCATGAAGGTCATTCTGAAGCACTCTGGGTATTAAGCACACAGAAAGTGATCAAAGAGCAAGTTGGGATCAATAGAGAGTAATGGCATGTGATTGTGCTGAGTTGAGAGAGTAAAAAAAAAGAGAGAAAAGACTGATCATCTGGATTTTTAGCAGTGCACAAGGAAGCAATAAAGCGAAGCCCTGAAGCCAAGAGAAAATCAAACCTGAATGATGATTTAATATTAGTAAGTGATTACTGCCAACGAGTTTTTCAATGACCCATTGACCTTCTATATGCATGTCAATATATAATTACAGTCAGAGGAAGATGCAAAGCCTCAAGGACTTGCTTTCCTACTGCCTGAAGCACAAGTCTTTGACCCCACATCCTTAACACTATAATGATGTCAGAAGTTCAGAAAGGACACTCACTCAGACATCCAAACTCCTGTTTACTCTCCCAGGAGCTTTGAAACAGGATTTGAGTCCAAAAGGCACCATTCATTCCCTCAGAGAAGTGTTAAAAGGAGACAGACTTAATGAATTCCTGTAGAGAACTCTTTCATTTAATTTCACAAACCCCTTTCAAGCTCAAGCCACAGTGATCAATAGAGACAAGGGTCCTCATTCAGATGAGACACTAGCTGAGCTGACACCAACACCTTTGTTTCGAGCCCAATTTAAACAGATTACACAAACACACTGGAGTTGGCATCTCACAGTGGAATTCCCTCTTTTGAAAGAGTTACATAGTCTAATAATGGAGACTGAGGACTTTTCTTGCTGCAACAAAGTAGTCAACAGAACCTCAAGACTCGAAATAGTCTAGCTAATCCTGATCCGGGTCTTCACATGTTCTATTTAGTGCATGAGTGAAGCGCTCCTTGATATCTGTGACAGCTTGAGTGACAGCTACAGTGATGCAGACAGATGTGTGTGAGTGTCAGCGCATGTCGGACTGGGTATGTGTGGGTGTGAGTGTGTATCTGTCGGGCTGTAGTTTGAAACTCTTTGAATAATGCTTAAAGGCAGGTGTGATGGCTGGAGCACTGAGGTATTCCCTCTGTAGAGAGAAAGAGGTGCAGTGCTTCCTGTGTGCTGTGCATGCCAATGAAGAAGAGCCCGGTTAAAAATAGAGCTGCAGTCACACAACCTTAAATATTTAATTTCACACATCTCTACACTGGAAAAGAAGAGAGAAAGTAGGGAAAGATGAAAGAAATATTGAGCCTCCTTAGACAGCATTTTATAGGGATAGCTAAAAAAAAATGCAATTCTGTTATTAATTACTTACTATGATGTCATTCAAAACTTAGGCTAGGCTATATGGCCAAAATCATTTTTGTTGTTGCTTTCAGTTTGAGAATTCAACATATGTTGAAGGCTTACTAACACTCATTAATCTGATGCAGCAGAGAGTCCAGATTGATATAGTTCCATTCTAACTCGTTCTTCAGGGACTTGTTTGTGGTGCATCTCTGTTTCTCATACTGAAAGTTAGGGATTTAAACAAACCCCCGAATGTTTAACTTTGTAAACTCTAATTTTTCCTGCACGTTTTTTTAACAATGATTTTTACATTTACATTTTGGCAGCTGCTTTTACCAAAGCAACTTATATTACATTCATGCTCTACATTTGACCAGTTCATCCATTCACTGGAAATCAAACCTATGACCTTGGCATTGCTAACGCCATGCTTTACTGTTTGAGCTACAGGAATGCATTCCTTTAAAGAGCAGGTCATATGGGTTTTTGAAAAATATCTCTTTTGCAGTTTATAACGTAGCTATCCTTAAATGAAAACAATCTGCAAAGTTGTTAATCAAAAAAGTGCATGATAAATAAAGATATTGTCTCTCAAAAGAGAGAGTCGATTTTGAATCGCCTTAACGAGTCGTCATATTTTCGAATCTTTTGCCTGTTACCGCTATACGTCACTAGGTAACACATTTGCATAATCCCCGCCTGCCCGCAAAATACAAACAGAGTCTGACCTGCCAACAAACACTTCCGCTAGTTAGTGTGTTTACATCATGTTGAGAAGACGCTGTGTTCAAGGATACCACAGAAATACAATTTGAACATTTTGTTGTGTGCATGTCATTTTACCAAGGACTGCTTCTCTAATCTTGGCTTTTATCTTCGTTGGCTTTTTCTATCTTCTTAATTTGGACTAACAAGCTCTCCAAAGCACAACCTGGAAGTACGATTGATACGTTATGTGTACTTTTTCAGTGTCAAAATATAAAGTTTTTGTGCTAATATGGGATTTGAACATTAAAGCATGTCAACATATTCTGTTACACCAAATACACAAAATAATGATCTTTAAAAAAGCATCATATGACCCATTTAACATTATATCAGTTAATGAAATTACGGTATTTACCTGTAAATTTAAGTTAAAACCATAAAACCTAAAACTTTGCTACCATATTTTTTACGGTAAAATTCCAGCAACCACATCACATAGTTTATAATCATTGTGAAATTGCTGTTTATTTTGCTGCACCAGCAGTTATAGGGTTAATGCGGGAGAGATGAGCGGGTTAGTTATACAGCTGTTCTGCGTTCTGATTAAAGTTAAGACACAGAGCGTCTTTTGTCTGTCGTTCTTCAAACATTACAGATGCGGAAGAGACGAGTTAGTTAGGCTGGTGCGCATGTGATACAGCTGTTCTGTGTTCTGTAAAAGTTAAGACACAGAGCGTCTTTTGTCTGTCGTTCTTCAAACATTACAGTAGACATATTTTGGTTTACAAACAGTATTGTTTCCTCAGTTAGTCACGTTAGCACTCGGCTAACTTATCCACCATTATTGTTTTAAGTTTTCACAGTTTAGCAGCTAAACTTTAGCTGTGGGCACGATTAGCTTGCATAAGTGTTTTTGTATTTTATGTCATTATTATAAGAACGGATTGGAACACTATTGTTTTATGCAAAGGTGCTTTGTCAATGGTAGCGCTCGCTAACTTGCTCAAGGACTCCTCTCTGTGCCAATCACAACAGGTTTGGCCAGCTGACCAATCAGAGCAGAGTAGGCTTATGGAAGGGAGGGGTTTGCTCCGAACTTGCTTGGAACGAATCGTTTAGAAATCATTGGCAAATTACTCTAATATTAAATGTATATTCTGAGAAAATAACAATGTTTTCTGACCTTAGATGCATTTAAACCTGTTCTAGGGGACTCCAACACAATATTAGGACACTTTAAAGGAAATGTATATTCTGATTTAAATTTTTCCTTTCTCTTTGGAGTGTTACAAGCTCTTGGTGCATAAAGAAGATCTGTAAAGTTGCAAAGACTAAAGTCTCAAATCCAAAGAGATATTCTTTATAAAAGTTAAGAGTCAGCCACACCTACCTAAAACAGCTCATTCTAACACGCCCAAATGTTCACGCAAAGAAAGAAGGCGTAACTTTTATTCAAGGTGTAGTTTTGTTGTTTCCGCCGCCATCTGACTCACAGACTGTAAGTAAGTTTTTTATATTTAAAGAGTTTTTATATTTTATGTATTTAAAGCAAGTTTTTTGGGCAGTGTAGAGTAGGGCTTGTTGTTTGTCATTTCTCTGATCACAAATGCAGACATGGTTTTATGTTTACGCGGCGCGATGCAACACAACACGTAAAAAGACAGTATAAGTCATTATAATCAGTAATTATGTCCCCACTGGATGCAACGAATGCCTCGTTTATAATGGGTTTTAATGTTTTTGTCTCATCGCTCCGGCCGGACAGGGCATCATCACAGCATGGTAGGGGCGTAACATTTCCGTCATACGCTTGAGGTATTCGGCCAATCACAACGCACTGGATAGCTGGCCAATCACAGCACACCTCGCTTTTCAGACCGATGAGCTTTGTAAAAATCGACGGGTTCCAAAAAGGCGGGGCATAGTGGAGAAACAATAATGTACAGTACGTGGAAAATAATGTGTTTTTTAACCTTAAACCGCATAAACACATTTCATTACACCAATTACACAAAATAATGTTCTTTTTAGCAGCATCATATGACCCCTTTAAAATACCATATGACCTGCTTTAATACTCTAACATCAATAATCATCCCGGCGCTCCCGATTAGCCAATCCGGGCCTGCTAAAACTAAAGCTGAAATAAAAATACATTAAAACTAAATTAATTAGGCTGTGCAAAAAATCGATTGCGACTTTCATGCGCATCTCGTCAGTAAAGCCGCTTAGTAGTAAATCTCCAGCACGTGCTTTCAGATGGAGCGGCATTTACTACACAGAGCCGTAGTTCACTGACAAGCTACCAATCCGGGCCTGCTAAAACTAAAGCTGAAATAAAAATACATTAAAACTAAATTAATTAGGCTGTGCAAAAAATCGATTGCGACTTTCATGCGCATCTCGTCAGTAAAGCCGCTTAGTAGTAAATCTCCAGCACGTGCTTTCAGATGGAGCGGCAGTGAGAGCCGTAGTTCACTGACAAGCTATGCAAAATCGCATTCAAAATCGCAGGCGATTCATTGCCGATTATGAACGTGATTTTGTGTAGCTTGTCAGTGAACTACGGCTCTGTGTAGTAAATGCCGCTCCATCTGAAAGCACGTGCTGGAGATTTACTACTAATCACAGGAGCGGCTTTACTGACGAGATGCACATTAAAATCACATTCGATTTTTTGCACAGCCCTAATAGTAATAAATAAAAAGACTATTTTATTCAACATTTGTGGCTATCTACATTTATGATTATGATTTTCTATATTTATGCTGTCACAAACAGTGAGATATGATGAATGATGGTGTAGGATAAACACAAAGCAAGTTTCAGAGAAAAATAAAAATGTTGAGAGAGAAAGTGGGCACTTAACGAAATAATCCTCTCTATTTACGTACAGCCGAATGAGTTATCAGAGACTTTGTTGACAACATTCTTAATGCAATATTTTACTCGCATATGGCACAGACTGTGCCAGTCAGACTGATTTTCAATACATGGGATGCTCTTCCGATCTATTCATAGCACAGGAGAAACAGTTATGTCTGCAGTTTTCCCGTAAAGCCACTCTGGCAGAAAAGTCAAACCAGTTCAGTGTCAAACCTCAGCAAAACGTGCCCAGAGATCCAAACTCACTTAACAGCAACATCATGCATAATTGTAATAGGGTCAGTTTAATTGAAAATTATTTAAACAGACTTTTTGTACTAACTCTCAAAAGCTGCTATACAAGCTCTTTCCTAGGCGTCACTGTTGAAATCGCAATAGGAAGTGAACTGAGAGAGGAAGGAACATTCTCTCTGTGGTGGCTAGTGCTCAGGCTGCTGTGCAGGACAGCAGAGGAGAGATAAAGGTTAAGTACAGATCTACAGGGAGAGGAAAGCAGCAGAATACAGCAGCCTCAGAGCCTGGCCTTTTGTTCGGCAAATGGATCATGCTGATGGATGGATCCAGAGAGAGCTTACGGCTGCAGGTCATTAGCAGCGAAACGTTAGCAAGGTGTTTTCTAAAAAACACTCTGCTCGGGGGACACAGGGGCTTTATTTACAGAAAAAGCAGTGAAGCATCCTTTTAAGGCAAGTCAATATAACTCAGTACATTTACATGTGCAGTTGTTTTTGTAGTCGAACTACAGTCTTCATCTGTATGGCCTAGAACACACTACAATGCTTACTCAAATATTTGAAGGATTAAACGTTGAGCATCACCTCTGTATTTTGGAGCCACAAGGCTAATCCACATACATTCTGGATGAAACTGACATATTGTTCTGTATGTACTTCTAGTACTTTTTTTAAGTAAGAAACTGATTTCATTCAGCAGATTTGCATTAAATTGATCAAAAAGGAGAGTAAAAACAATGTTAT
>NW_015505205.1:91458-92712 GCF_001515645.1 Sinocyclocheilus grahami
AAAAAAATTGCTAAATAATGGCAAAATCAATAGATATGAAATTGAAAGTTCATTAACTGGATTACTGTGCATTTTTTTTTAAAGGTCACAGCCCTTAAAAGGTGTGGTTGTGGTGTGGATTTTTAGGGAGACTGAGTGAACCTTACAATGGTGTGTTTGTGTTTTAAATCATAAATGGCCCTGTCAGCCAGGCTCATTTAGTTATAAAAACAAACAGACACACAAATTGGAAACTTTCATTCAGACTGCCCTCATCTTATCCGTATCTCTGTGCTTTCCTCTAATCTCAGTACACAGACAGACACACACTTTACATACCCTCAGATAACCTTTAGAGTCCATCTCATTTTTCTGATTCATAAGCCATACAAAATCATCAAACAGCCTGTTATAGTGTCTACCGCCCATCGATTTCAGTAGGTGTAACCCCTCAGCCATCACAGTATGACACACCAGGGCATAATTTAGCAAACATCAAGCAGAACATATTATATCTCCTCTCTGTACCATGCTCAGCTCTTGTGCAATCATTTGGCTGATTCTAGGGAGCTTAAAGTAGCTCTCAAATCTAGAAGACACAAAATTTTCTCCCGCTTCATAAAAAGCCATAGGGGGTACCAATCTGACAGGGCTAAGCTGGCTGCTCTGTCCTTAAACGCCCTGAACTGGCACTGCAGACAAGAGAGTGGTTGAATTATCATGGTTGGCACTCTTACTTAGCCTTATGTACCCTGGCCCCATCCCCAGAGTCCTGCTATCTCTCCCAAATTGCTCTCAGGAGCGCCCCCTGTCGGTGTCACCTTTTGAAGTGGCTGAGCACGGTCCCAACCAGCTCTCCGATGCGGCTGTCCCCCGCTGGCACTATGCCCTGCAGGCACACGATTAGGTCTCGGTTGTCTTTGGTGTGGAAGACGACCAGCTGGTCTTTCGGTCCCCTTTACGAGTGAGGCCAGTGGACTGACAGGAAGAAAGGGTGATGCGAGTTAAAACAGCACTCATACAGACACACAGCAGGTCAGCATGCACTAATAAGCTCTGCCATAATTTAGTTCTCATTATCATGAAGCTGAGACCAAGGGCCCTGGGTTTTGAAGGTGCACTCGCAGGAAACATTACACATCTGTTGGTACATTAAGGTGTGGGACCAAATCATAATTTACTGTGTAACAATAAAAAAGGTGAGACACTACTTCCAGCACAGATGACCTTCAGAACCATTTGTATTTTAGTATAATTTTATATACCATTTATTAA
>NW_015505205.1:93516-96531 GCF_001515645.1 Sinocyclocheilus grahami
CAACAAGAAAAACATAACACAGGCAAAGATAGAAAAGACCCCTACTGAGACTGTCTAGCAAGTCTCTTAAAAAAAGAAAAGAAAAGAAAAATCAATTAATAGTCAATGGAAATGGGAAAACAAATACAGTACAAGAAAACATACATAATTCAAAAATTTATGATTTTTTTAGGTTTTAAAATATTTCTGTAAAATATTATTAGGCTGTTTGTTTAGTCTTGAGCATTGAATTTTCACGGTCATCACTTGACAATTTCTTTCTTCAAAAATATCTGAAACTTAACATGAATAAACAGGTTAAATTTACAAGACCTCATTTTAAAACTAGACTTCCAGATATCCATATCTGACCCAAAAACAATAGCAAGTCTCCATACACAAGTGCTCTTATCAAGATGAAACACTTGAAAATGTAATGCAGTTTCCTTGAGGTAAAATTTCTTTGTCTTTCATCTTCTTTATCTCTAGGTTTAGGGTTCAACTAACACAGTCTGGGCTAGGGTAAAACAGCTAGGGGGAAATAAATCCCCCATGGATCAGTTTTCTTGGGCAAAAATCACTAGCTGAATAGATTAAGAAACCAAGGACTCCACACCACACTGTCAATACCAATTATCTCACCCTCATTTATCTTAAAATAAAGCTTGGCTGGATGGAAACCATCTCTACCACATCTAAGACCTTGGTGGTGGTCTCACAGAATAAAAAATGCAGGATGCGACAGCTGGTGTGACCAAATTAGGACCAAATGATAATAGTCATTATGAAATGCCGGATATGAGCAATTTGTCACTTATGAGTAAATATTTAAAGAACAGTTACGAAAGACAAATGTGAGGAGTCAAACATGACACTGATGACCAGGCCAGAACAGGTTGTGATATCCTGATATGCACATAATGCTAGTGGAAATATGGATGAGGCACCCCTGGTCTCTCTAATCGGTAGGGAATGAGTCACATTACCATTGACTTCCTGTGTTTGGATGTGATTGAAGGAATTGTATTGTTCCTGCTGTTTAATCAAAGATTCATTATGTAAGAATCATGCAGTGGGATTTTGTGAACTATTAGTCAGTGGTTCCCAACCTGGGGTCATTAACACCAATGATAATTATTGTGGTATAATTTTCCTCGATAAAACGATAACAAGAGTTCAATAAATGTTCTATTTAATGTTTATGCGCCAAAAGTGGAATGAAACAGCGCTATACATTTGAACCGTGACACAGCTCGGTGACCGCTCAACTTAAAGTTCAAACGATAGCGCAGCACGAGTTTACAAGAGCAGATGCATTTACTCGCTGGTGAGTCAGTCACGCAAGCACTAAACAACACTGTGAGATCCAGTGCGCTTCGCAAAAACACAAATGACTCGGTGATTTAGTTTCAAGCCAGATGAAACAATGTGCGCAACAATACAGTCAGAAGGATTTTCAATCTTCAAATCGCCATAATTTTCCATGGATTCACTGTAGCAACACTAATGGCACTATGGTATTGTTTCAGAAATGTGGGATATTCATATAGAATTGTATTATATTATTAATGCATATGTATTAAATGTATTAAAGGAGTAATGGAATATAATTACAGTATTTTTGTGATTAAGCTATAGCGTTTGTGCATACTAAATGTATTTAGAAGACAAATACAAATACCAAGAAACCATATAGTTGCATTTTTACCATGGTATTGAGGTGCTAATATGTGTGGTTTTAACCCTGGTTATCATGATCTAAATATGTAAGCTACTATGGAAGAGCAAGAGCCATGTTTAATTTTAATCAAACTCAAACAGTCAGAATAATTTAATTTCACCATATAAAAATGAGGTTGTTACCATTTGGAGGCAAATTTGTGCACATGCCGGAACGATACTAGACATCAGCTGATCTCCCCTCCCATTCAGTCACCATGACAACCCCATCCCCTGGGATGTTGCCATGACAACGGTGGAGAAGGAGACGGATGAAGGAGGAGGAGTGTAGCTGAGTTGCAGAGTGGATTGTTTGGGGGGGGAGGAGATTAACATGGTGTTTATTTATTTATTTTTGGGATAATATCTCAGTAATGTTTTTTTCTATGACACGATTCCAGCCCAACCATTTAATAATGCAATCAGTGTCCTTGATATCCTTTTGTCTTATTAGGTGTTAGCTGTCACATAAATCATTTTATCCATTTCCCTGACCTGTGCGTTCTGTGACACTGGAGCAATAAATACATGTGATTGGCAGAAGAGGTTCAGCTGGGCATTGACCTTCCCCAAATCAAGAGATGTTAACTACTCTTTTCCAGCATTCAGAAAGCAATCAGAGATGTACTTACATAGGCTATTTCTTATTCAACCCACTGTACATAGCAATAAAACCCTTTAATGATTCTGTTGGATGAAGAAATTAAACCATGTCAATAAATTTCATTTTGAGTCACTTTCATAACTCACTTCTCCCTCTACTAGAGTTAAATTAGAATAATTATGGTCACACTTTATTTTAAGGTCCAGTTCTCACTATTAACTAAATAGTAATTATGACTTTTGCTTTAATAAACTCCTAATTACTGCTTATTAATAGTTAGTAAGGTAGTTGTTAAGTTTAGGTATTGGGTAAGATTAAGGATATAGACTATGATCATGCAGAATATGTGCTTTATAAGTACTAATAAACAGTCAATATGTTAATAATAGGCATGCTAATAAGAAACTAGTTAATAGTTAGAATTGCCCCTTTTACTAAAGCGTTACCTTAATTATTTATATTAAAAACAACCTACAATGCAGTTCAAAATTAAGTTATTTTTGTGAAAGAATTTAATACTTCTATGCTGCAACGGTGCAATATATTAATCAAAAGTGACAGTAAAGACTTACATTTTAGTAATACATGAGTAGAAAGTAAAAAAAACAGCCGTTTCAAGCAAAATGGAAAAATAATTTAATGTAAAGCTATGTTATCTAAAGTGACCATGAATGAAAAGTCTAAATCCCTTTGAATTTTACTGCTGTTTGTTG
>NW_015505205.1:101881-102766 GCF_001515645.1 Sinocyclocheilus grahami
CTGAAATAACTATTACAATACTACAATCTGAATAATCACCAAATAAATTCTTGATTACAACCGTTCTTAAAATTCAGTTGTGACTTCTGGAATTGAAGAATATGATAGTAACTCTCTTTAAACACCAAACTACATTTGCACTCCAAATATGACTGACAATTATATTCTGCTGCTGTGTGAATGCAACTTATGATATCAAAAAGCATCTATAAATGTAATATCTCACCCTACGAGAAGTACCCCTTGTATTGCTTGACGGGGTCCATTTTGTAGAGGTGGCGATCAGTGATAAGCAATGCTCGATCCTCTGCTTTATTGAAGCGATTGATCTGTTGAGACAATAATATTGCATAGGTTAACATTACATGCCAAGCAAACATCTAATATTGCAGCAATGATTCACGTAACTGTCAGTCAGAGAGGACTCAACCTAATATAATGAAGGACATACTTTGCGGACATTGCAGGAGAAGAGGACTCTCATGAACTTATCTTTCCTCTGCAGATCACTGGAAACAAGAGTAAAGGAAGACGCTGTCCCAGGACTGTCCTTTTTCTAAGAATAGAAAAATGTTTGTGTTAAACAATGTAAACTAAATGTATCATAATTTATTTCAAACCAGACGGTTTTAAACACTAACCAGGTAGTTGCCCTCCCAGGCTCTCTGCAGGCCGAGATCTGCTCTCTGCCCCTTCAGACACTCTAATGTGGCCACTTTAGCCCTGATCTGCACCATCTCCTCTGGAGACAGGTCTTTAATGAGCATCCAGGCCCACCATCTAAAATATATTTAAATAAATATCATAAACACAAAGCCATTGCCTGCAACATGAATTGTAATGTACACAGTAGCTTAAAAAGTCCACATAAATATACTGAAACCA
>NW_015505205.1:103158-105130 GCF_001515645.1 Sinocyclocheilus grahami
AAAATGTCATACATTAGTTGTGTGACTAGAAATCTAAACACCAGTAATATTATTTTGACTTTTGGGTTGTTTTCTACATCGATTTCAGGGTCAGAGCTGTGTTAAGGCTCTTGTGAATAGATCTCCAACAAGACTTTGATCCAAAGATCAATAAGTGCTTCAGGCAGCAACAATAGCCCTGTTGAACGCAAGAGAGCCATTCCTAACTTAAAGACCCAAGAAATATACAAGCCTATAGCAAAAAATAAAATTTCCTTGTCCAACAATGATAAAGAGCTGAAAGAATGGGAGTGAGTCAGAGACATTACATTGTTATGGTAACATTAGGCCAGACTGTGTCCCACGCCATACGGCTGACGTTACTGCAGCACAGCTGGAGTCATACATGACTACCCCATGAGTCACACAGAGCACCAGTGAGCCTGTCCACTTCCTGTCCTCTGTAACTCTGACCTGTTATAGATGTTCCTCAGTGCCTCCTCAAACTTGCGCAGGACCTTAGGCGGTGTGGGCCACTTCACATGTTTGCCGTGATCCTTCATGCCACGCACGTTTTTGAAGCGTCGGTTGACCTCACGGATGTACGACTTAACCTTGTATCTTCTGTATGCTCGAATGATGATGAGGGCGGCACGCATGCGGCGGTAACGCATTCTGGCCAGTGTCCCACGCCACACCTGTGAGTGACAGAAAAAGAGTGTGAAAGATCATAATTAATATTGTAACCTTATCCAAATATCACAATATGGACTATCTCACGGCAAATTTAAAAAATTTTACTCAGAAATTGCTTTTTAAAACTTTGACAAATAACATTTTTTGACTAAATTTAAATTCTATTTGACTAAAATATTGCTATTTGGACTACAATAAATATATATGACATGAAAAAAATATTTACTACATTTAAATTTTAGACATAAGACAAAAAAAGTACAAAGTACAAAAATATACGATAACCCGATAAAGTCTATTTTTGAGCTGTAACTGAATACGGTTACCTTTTTTCTTGCAACCAGATGCATAATGTCTTTTCAAGTATTTCCGTTACTTCAAGTCTAAATATAGCTATTTTATTATGTTTATTTGTGTATGAGAATACCCCTGGTAGAGATACAGTATACCATGATGCCATATATAACACATCTGCTCCTGTGTGTAATAGGCCTTTAGCTAGTCTGAGTGGAATATAGCTAGGAATATAGCTAATGATACATATAATCAGATCTGTGGCACCCAAAGTGCATTTCCGAGGGTGTAAGGCCTGTCTTAGACACCAATAATAGATGATAATGGACCTCTGGGGAGCTGTTTGAGTGGCTCAGTATTCAGTAAAAATCCCTACCATATGTTGAACCCACTTTACATTGACTCAGGTGGGAAGAAGTGAAAAGAGCCTTATGTCTGGCAAATATGGCATCATAAACGTGGTTAAACTTGAAGTGTTGTCCAAAGACATCAATTCCAATATCCTTTTCCATAAAACTGTCTTACCGTACTGTAAATATTATGAGGATGCTGATTTTGGTTACCTGAACTGTCACCACAGATGCCTCAAGCACGCATTACACTGTATTCAGTTTAAAATTTTGTGTAAAATAAAATACAAATCAGCACCGAAGTGTGGGCGAGTCTCCCTACATGGCCTCTAGTCTTTGCCTGTGTGCTAGCACTGACCACAAGGAAGAACTTGCCTTTGAGTTGCTGTGCTACTGTGACTGAACGCATTACGTAACTTAACCGTATGACTAATGCAGAGGAGTGAAGAAACAGCAAGGCTCCACATTCATACTCAGCAAATCTGCAACCAGAGGTCCTACATCACCAAACCAATGTGATGTACATGATGTACACTTGTCATTTCTAAACACAAACCAATCAATCAGACTGAAAGAAATGTAGCGCAATTCAGAGAATAACTTATTGATATTATTGATTAGGCATCAATTATAATGTACTATTGAGTACATAA
>NW_015505205.1:105207-113353 GCF_001515645.1 Sinocyclocheilus grahami
AATTAATTCTTGACTACAAGACATGTACAGTGAGTAAATGCATGTAAATTTAAACTGAGTTGCAAAAACAACTCCCTTCATACATTGCGTGTAATGCACACTTAGCCATGGATTTTTAAGGGTAAACTATAATATTTATAATTTCAGCGTAATGCAGCAGACATCTCTCATCATATGAAATTAACAAATAAATGTTGCAAATACCTATGGAAGCCCGTTTCTGCCAATGAATAAAAATTTTAAAAGGTAATTGCGACTTTTTATCTTACAATTCTGACTTTTTTCTCGCAATTCTAGCTTTTTTCTCAGAATTGTGTCATATAAACTTGCAATTCTAACTTTTTTTCTCAGTATTGTGAGATATAAACTCAATTGCGAGTTATTAAATCAGAATTGCAAGATACTGTATAAAGTCAGAATTGCGGGATATAAACGCGCAATTGCGAGAAATAAAGACATTAATTGCAATCATTAATGCAAAAAATATATTTGTGGTACTCTCCCATTCACTGCTATTCAAGTTAATCCAACTACGACGACTTCCGCTGCTGAGAAACCTGGAAATGTGAAAAGGGTCCATTGCAAGTTTATTACACAATTCTGACTTAATTTCTCAGAATTGCGAGTTTATATCTCACAATTCTGAGAAAAAAATCTGAATTGCCAGTTTATATCTCACAATTCTGACTTAATTTCTCATAATTGCATGTTTATATCTCACAATTCTGAGAAAAAAAGTCAGAATTGCAAGATGTAAAGTTGAAATTGTGAGATAAAAATTCGTAATTACCTTTTTTATTTTTTATTCAGTGGCAGAAACAGGCTTCCATAAATACCCAATATTACAAATATTACTAACAACAAATCTATGTACCATTGCAATCACAACCAACATAGCAGAATGTCAGTGAAATCAGCCTGAGCTGTCCAAATTGTGTTTATGCTCATTTAGAGAGTTGATGCCGACTGCACATTCACACTGTCCATGCTGATGACATTGGAAATGCTTAAAACAGTGGGGCGGACAGACTGTCTGTGTTTGTTTTTAGAGAGGATAGTGGTAGTAGACAACACCCGGGGGAATGTGGGTAAAATCAGGCCAACAACAGGACCTCAACTCACCCTGCCCCCCTCCCCAGTCAGCTCGTCTGATCAGCGTTTAACAAACCCAGCACAATACCACCTCTCCGCAGCGGATTTCCATACTCATCAAAGCCAAAGTGGAGAAAGCTAAGACAAAGAAGTCTCATGTAATAAATAATTAAAGCCTAAATCTTTCAATCAAATCCCATTGTTTAGCATTTTTTCTTCCTAATTTTCTTTTCAGGGCTGCTGAAAAATATTTGATTAAAAAGACCGAGTGTGATAGGATAATATCTACGTATTTTAATGACTGTAACTGCTGTGCAAACAGCTTCTTTATTGAGGTGAAATGTAAAAATGAATAAAAAGATGCTGTTTGAATCTCTCACCTGCAGAAAACGGGACAAAGAAATTCTAGCAGAATCTATTCAGATGTGCCATCAGGTGTCAAAAGGCAATTACAGATGGCTGACAGAATGTGAGGTGACTTATCATTAATCAGAGAGGCAGGCAGGCAAATCCCACAATCCCTCAACACACACAATTTCACACACTGGCAGGACAGAATCACGGTCAGGGTATGTGGCAGAGTTAAACGCATACACAAAAGATCCTAACCACAGACAACCTCATGAGACGGTGGGGGAGGAAGACACGAAATGAGCCATTTTCATAAATCAATACCATGTGCCTGGCAAACCATTGACTTGGTGATGGAAGCTTCCATCTTCTCTGTGTCCTCTGGCAGATTGTTGGACTAGTGTGTGTGTGTGTGTGTGTGTGTGTTTCTGGGGTAGATGTTGGGGTGCTGCCACTTTCTCAGCCAAATAACAGCAAGGCTCCTTTTGCAGCTGTCACTGGCTTTACATTTGACTGCTGTAATACTTCTCAAAATTTGTATATTATCTGAATAAAAGTGGTGCGAAATTAGGGTGCTGCTATGCATTTGCTTATATGTTTGCAGCATGTTGTTATGTGTGTGGTTTCGAAGGTTTTCTGGGTGATTGCTAGGTGGCTGCTTACTGGCTTAAGACAATACTTAATTTGAGTTAAGTTAAAGTTAAGCAAAGTATTTTTATTTTTTATTTTTCCAACTGGGAAACTTTTTACTTCACTTTACTCCAAAGCATAATATCATACTTTTTACTCCACCACATTTTATAAAACCATATACTCAATATTCAATGTTACTCAATATTCTGAAATGAAGAAATCAACATTTCAATTTGTGAATGAACTAACTGCACTCAATGATTCATTATTTACAAATCTGACTAATCCGATTGCGACTGTTCTTGAGTTAACAACTGATTCAATGAATCAGAGTGAATCTCCATTTAAAAATTCAGACAAAATATTGCTACTTTGTAGTCCTAAAGTACTGTAAAGATATTTTGATATATTCCTTTATTATTTGCCCAGATGAATGACATTGAGCACATCTGAAACGGCTCTTTTCAAGGACAGAATGGTAAAGCACCTCCATTAGATGCAGTACATTTCCATTTCCCACTTTACCAGTGATGGCGTATCCCCATTATCTGTTGTCTCCTGAGCCATCAGAATGGGGATATTGCAATCGTACATCACAAAACCAGGCATACATTTAACAAAAACTTACATGACAAGTATAAAAATGGAAAAAAGCCCCAGTTGACCATGCTGAGTAAAAGATGCTTCATTTTTCTGTAAAATAGTGTTCGCTTACCACTGCAATCTGACACAGCAAAAGGAAGAAGATGCTGCAGAGAAGATCTAAGCAAAAACAAACAATCCTAGAGGAGGCATAAGGGATTTATGGGAGAAAATATAGGAGATTTATACAGGGAGTCTGACATCTCTGTGCATTGAGCATTTGTTTGCCTCAGCAAATGCAATAAAATCCACATTGTGTTTGGAAAGTAGTCTTAAATCTGTTCAGAAATTAGTGATATGGGATTTAACTCCGTCCATAAAAAAACAGAGAGCTTCTCTCATAACAGAAACCAAAACTAACATGGCTGGTCGATGTGGATGCTGAGGCTTGAACATATTAAATATTAATTAAAAGGGAGGAAATTCATGAATAATGTAGTCACTCGATGTTTGTGTTTTGTACAGCTGATCCGATTTGCTTCAAATTGCCTCCATTCAAAGCCACATCTTGCTGATGAGCTGAACAGAGGGTCATACAATGAGAGACAGCACAGCATCTTGCATCTGCCCAAAGGAGCTAGCTGGCAGAGCACAGGATCCTGGGTATTTTCATCACCTACGGGAGAAGCGCTAAAGCGTAACGGCTTAGAAATGACAGTGGAGTGAGGGGGGCAGAGGAAGGCAATGGCACAGAAAAATGGCTGGGAATCTGTGAAGGAGTGGTGGGGGGAGACAGACAGGAAATCAGTGAAGAGAAAGGGGGAGGGGAAGAATAACTGAGCATTGATTGGGGGATTGTGGGTTATTTTGGTTTAAGATAAATGCATCCCCATGAGCTACGCACTGAGAAATGAGAGACAAAGAATAAGAGGAAGCAGAACTCAAAGGCCTACAAACAAGGAGATTCATAGAGAAGAGCAGTAGCATTTTTAAATTGGCTTCACTAGGAGCCTTTGGCACAAATGTTGGAACCGCTGGCAAAACTGGCAGACTTGGCACAAGTCAAACCAGTCTGCCATATGCTGATAAAGGGATTGTGCATGAAAGAAAGATGATCCAAACCTTAAGACACACATGTGAATGGTTTCAGTGTTTAGGGCCAACCATAAGCTGTTTTTTGTGCAAAATAACACATTAGCGCCTGTCACTCACAAAAGATCGACACAAGTGATATCAGCTCTGCTGGGATGCTCGGTTATTGCCTGGAGGTATACAATGTGATTAATACACTGACAAAATTCCCACAAATACGTTTTTTTTTCCCCCTTAGGGAACCCAAAATGAACCTGTGTCAGGATGACACCTTTATCCAGCTCTGAATCTATATGAAATATCAAACAATCAATCTCTGATTCAGGAAGAGCATAGATTAAACACTTTAATATGTGTCTGCTCATGAATGTAGCAGTCAAGTGAGACTATGAAACAGAAACACAGATCCTAGAACTGAGAGTTTGATATTGAACACAAGCGTGATGGAAAACCATGTCAGTTTGTGTTTAAAAGCATCTCGATAATGGGTACTCCCTGATAACATCTTTTGAAATAGCGCATAAGATCTTGAAATGGGAGAGTGGTAAAAAAACACTCCATGCGCAGACAGAATAGATGCTTTGATTTCTAATAACAGTCAGTCACTGAAGACAGTAAAGGGAGAGTGGGGAATTTATACTTAGAACCCACAATCATTTTGTGTGACGGTGAAATGACACTGGCAGTCAATAAATCTGCCATTCTAAGTATTCTCATGCTCCTGAGGAAAAATAAAGGTAGAAAAGTCCCTTTAAAAATGCCACAAAGTACTGCACGTTGTGTATTTACACAGACAAAATACAAAAATGCTGTGAGGTGGTGGGATTTGGGTGCCATATTTTTCTATTGTTGCCTTGTTGTTCAGTATGCTGTGGTGTGAGGTGTGCTGTTGAAAAGTAATGGTGTCAATGAATCACAGGAACGTAGGGTGGTGCAGATATGGCACCTTGCTGTCTCTGAAGCTGATTAAGTAAGTGCATGAGTGTGTGCCATAATGAAGTCTTAAGAAATTCCTGATCAGATTTAATTTTTGAAAACCAGCCAAATACCATATGAAATATGATGAATGTCTTATGGAAAAATTGGATGTCGCCCATTGTGATTTTTGTGAGGAATTTCTTCAGCAAGCTGTATTAAATTGATCAAAAGTGTAAGTAAATACATATAAATTGATATAAAAGATTTATATTTTAAAAAATAGAAAATGGAAAATTGCTATTTTAAATTATAATAAGATTTCACTATTGTTTTATTGTATTTTAATCAAATAAATTTGAATTGCAGTTTTGGTGAGCATAGAAACATTTTCAATGTTCAATATTTTCTTTCAAAAACATTTTAAAAATCTTACTGACCCAAAGCTCTTGAATGGTAGTGTATAATGAGGTTTGATAAGGTTAGCAGTGGTTAGTCTTGAGGTCTAAGAATGTTATCATGATTCATAGGAGCAAGCATGAAGAGGAGACAGACAGGAAATCAGTGAAGAGAAAGTGGGAGGTGAAGAATAACTGAGCATTGATTGGGGGATTGTGGGTTATTTTGGTTTAAGATAAATGCATCCCCATGAGCTACGCACTGAGAAATGAGAGACAAAGAATAAGAGGAAGCAGAACTCAAAGGCCTACAAACAAGGAGATTCATAGAGAAGAGCAGTAGCATTTTTAAATTGGCTTCACTAGGAGCCTTTGGCACAAATGTTGGAACCGCTGGCAAAACTGGCAGACTTGGCACAAGTCAAACCAGTCTGCCATATGCTGATAAAGGGATTGTGCATGAAAGAAAGATGATCCAAACCTTAAGACACACATGTGAATGGTTTCAGTGTTTAGGGCCAACCATAAGCTGTTTTTTGTGCAAAATAACACATTAGCGCCTGTCACTCACAAAAGATCGACACAAGTGATATCAGCTCTGCTGGGATGCTCGGTTATTGCCTGGAGGTATACAATGTGATTAATACACTGACAAAATTCCCACAAATACGTTTTTTTTTCCCCCTTAGGGAACCCAAAATGAACCTGTGTCAGGATGACACCTTTATCCAGCTCTGAATCTATATGAAATATCAAACAATCAATCTCTGATTCAGGAAGAGCATAGATTAAACACTTTAATATGTGTCTGCTCATGAATGTAGCAGTCAAGTGAGACTATGAAACAGAAACACAGATCCTAGAACTGAGAGTTTGATATTGAACACAAGCGTGATGGAAAACCATGTCAGTTTGTGTTTAAAAGCATCTCGATAATGGGTACTCCCTGATAACATCTTTTGAAATAGCGCATAAGATCTTGAAATGGGAGAGTGGTAAAAAAACACTCCATGCGCAGACAGAATAGATGCTTTGATTTCTAATAACAGTCAGTCACTGAAGACAGTAAAGCGAGAGTGGGGAATTTATACTTAGAACCCACAATCATTTTGTGTGACGGTGAAATGACACTGGCAGTCAATAAATCTGCCATTCTAAGTATTCTCATGCTCCTGAGGAAAAATAAATAAAGGTAGAAAAGTCCCTTTAAAAATGCCACAAAGTACTGCGCGTTGTGTATTTACACAGACAAAATACAAAAATGCTGTGAGGTGGTGGGATTTGGGTGCCATATTGTTCTATTGTTGCCTTGTTGTTCAGTATGCTGTGGTGTGAGGTGTGCTGTTGAAAAGTAATGGTGTCAATGAATCACAGGAACGTAGGGTGGTGCGGATATGGCACCTTGCTGTCTCTGAAGCTGATTAAGTAAGTGCATGAGTGTGTGCCATAATGAAGTCTTAAAAAATTCCTGATCAGATTTAATTTTTGAAAACCAGCCAAATACCATATGAAATATGATGAATGTCTTATGGAAAAATTGGATGTCGCCCATTGTGATTTTTGTGAGGAATTTCTTCAGCAAGCTGTATTAAATTGATCAAAAGTGTAAGTAAATACATATAAATTGATATAAAAGATTTATATTTTAAAAAATAGAAAATGGAAAATTGCTATTTTAAATTATAATAAGATTTCACTATTGTTTTATTGTATTTTAATCAAATAAATTTGAATTGCAGTTTTGGTGAGCATAGAAACATTTTCAATGTTCAATATTTTCTTTCAAAAACATTTAAAAAATCTTACTGACCCAAAGCTCTTGAATGGTAGTGTATAATGAGGTTTGATAAGGTTAGCAGTATTTGAATTGCAGTTTTGGTGAGCATAGAAACATTTTCAATGTTCAATATTTTCTTTCAAAAACATTTTAAAAATCTTACTGACCCAAAGCTCTTGAATGGTAGTGTATAATGAGGTTTGATAAGGTTAGCTGAGGTTAGTCTTGAGGTCTAAGAATGTTATCATGATTCATAGGAGCAAGCATGAAGAGCCTTGCACTTTGTGGGAGGACATTCGATTTTCAAATGCATATATATTTATATGGTGTCCAAAAAAGTATATTTCGACCCTTAAGTCAGAACTAAAAATGTCTGCATGCCATTGCAATAGGTAACAAAATATTAAACAAGTGATAGTAAAGCTAACTAACTTTACTTTTTTGTGCATTTTTTATTAAAAGATGTATGATGCAAATACCTCTTTTTGCTAAATATTTCACTTTAAAAGTATTATTTTCTTGTAAAATTAATGACACTGGTCTGATATATTCGTTATACCATGCAAGGACATTCATGTGTCCAAATAGCCACTGTATATATTTATACAAGTACACAGAAAGCCTAAGCTTTCAAGTAACATAACAAGTCTGAAGTATTGAGCTCGAACCTTCTGCAGAAAGAGGACGATCCTCTTCACCATCTCTGCTCTCTGCTCCTCCAGGCTGAAGATTGTTCGAGGGGTGCGAATGAACACTTTGGTCTTGCCGTAGGCCACGTCGTGTTCGAACCCACAACCCTGCAATAGACGTTTCACTTTTCAAATGCATATATATTTATATGGTGTCCAAAAAAGTATATTTCGACCCTTAAGTCAGAACTAAAAATGTCTGCATGCCATTGCAATAGGTAACAAAATATTAAACAAGTGATAGTAAAGCTAACTAACTTTACTTTTTTGTGCATTTTTTTATTAAAAGATGTATGATGCAAATACCTCTTTTTGCTAAATATTTCACTTTAAAAGTATTATTTACTTGTAAAATTAATGACACTGGTCTGATATATTCGTTATACCATGCAAGGACATTCATGTGTCCAAATAGCCACTGTATATATTTATACAAGTACACAGAAAGCCTAAGCTACACATAACAAGTCTGAAGTATTGAGCTCGAACCTTCTGCAGAAAGAGGACGATCCTCTTCACCATCTCTGCTCTCTGCTCCTCCAGGCTGAAGATTGTTCGAGGGGTGCGAATGAACACTTTGGTCTTGCCGTAGGCCACGTCGTGTTCGAACCCACAAC
>NW_015505205.1:113570-119858 GCF_001515645.1 Sinocyclocheilus grahami
AAAAAAAAAAAATATTAAAAAAAAAAAAAAAAAAAAAAAAAATATATATATATATATATATATATATATATATATATATAAATGTGGCTCATCCAATCAGAATATAGAGTCCGAACTATCCGTTTCGTAACAAGCATTATATAACACAACGAGTGCTTATTTAAGAGCGATGTGAGGCCAGACCAAATCCTTGGATCAAATTCTCATTTGTCCAATCTCGCCTCTAAGTAGTGCATTATATTCCATGCACATCTGCAGACACAAATCACTCCTGTGAGTGCTGTTAACACTGCATTCTCAATTAGAAGAATTTCAGTCTAACTTCCTCTCAGCGACAGACATTTTGTCAACTCAGGTGTTGAATCTCATTAACTCATCAGATTTGTGGCAAGTGTGTTTCAGAGTTTCTTTAGGGAACTATTTGTTTTGAGCAATATACAGAGGCCTCCGAGACTTGGGACACTTCATCTTAAAAAAACTGAGACTTTAGGAGAATATCTTATAGGTTTTTGCTCAAGGATTCTGGTCCCTATATATCAAGAATCATTGTATATTGAGAGACAAAGTACAATGTATGCTCTCAAGGCTTTTGAAAAAGACTCTTGCACGTCATTGTTACATAAAACCCTTTAGCAATTATGACACTTCGTGAAGAAGGGACTCCAGAGGATGACAGCATTCACACCAACAGACGTTGCATAAGATCTGATCAATCTGTAGTTTCAGATGTCACTAGCAACCAAAGATGCAACAGTCTCACACAAGCTGTCACAAGAGCATTGAGTTGCAATTCATGAGCTGAAACCATACACAAATGTCAAATCATGAACATCAAATAAAAAGACTATTGAAACATAAAATAAACAAATAAATTATTTAAAAAATGCTTTGAAATTGACATGTTGGCCATACAAATGGAAAAACATAGGAAGTTCACCTCTGAAGGAACCGTGGGTAGGTTTGTCGGTTAGCAAAACCAGCTCTTCGCACCCGGACGTTCTCCAGGAGGCCCAGGTACTCCACTTGGTGCTTGCAGCGCTCGTGTTCAAACAGCAGCGGTGACTTAACATCATTCGGCTTTATGCAACGCACGTAGTATGGCTCCTACATGAACCAACAGAGGGCGATTGTGAGTAATTGCATCTATAGAACGCAACAGTGGCCTCAGACTTTTTTAACGACTTTGATTCCAGAATCATTTTTCTCATAGCGATTTAAAAAAAAATCTTTATTAAATTACCACACCAACCAGCTACGAGGATATTTGCATTAAAAACTAAAAAAGTATTTGAAAATTGGACAAAAAGACAAAGGTACAAGACTGGGTACTTAATAACTTTAGTGGAGACAAAAACTTTAATCCCTTTGCAAATGATTTAATAAAATTAGTTGAAATAATACTGATGGCTTCAACAAAAGTATATGCCATTGATTACCAAACACGGCAGTTCGGTCTTTAAAGGCATATAATCTATTGTTAAAAAACACTTTAGATTTTTACGATTTTCCTTCTGGAACTTGACTGTTGCACTCTATTAAATAGTTCTCTGGAATACTTGACTCAATTGGACATTCACAGCCTTCTGCATGAAAATACTTTTTTATATTCATATATTGATAAATAAACTAGACCATTTTTCCAGGTACCTCAACTTCCTACATAGCTTTGCTGTCTATTTCCTCTCACATTAAAAAACATAAACTGAAATAAATATTTAATATCCACATGAGTATTTATTTGGGAAATTTGGCCTTGTAAAAAGCACAATAATATGCATTCATTGGTCATTATCGCAAAAACTCTTTATTTTTCAATGACTGTCTGACTTATCACCTATAAATCAGATAGGGTCTACACAAAAATGCTTCAAACACACCCACCTTGCTGGCCAAGTTCTCCACCAGAGATATCATGGAGTTTTTGAAGAGAGTGGCAGCAGTCAGGGGTCGTTTGGTGACCTCTGTGATGCTCAGCTTGCCCTCTGGCCACATGGCCTTCAGCACAGGGTTTGAGCTGTGAAACACAGAAGGAGAAGGACAGAAAAAAGTCACGGATGTTGTGTGACATCTGGCAGGTATGCAAATAAGACTGGAGGGATGTACTTTATGGTAATACTGACCTGTTGTAAAGTAACCTCTTGAAGTCCTGAAACAAGGTGTCCTTGTTCTTGTCAATAAAGCCTACAACAGAATAACTGAAACAAAACACACAACCACAACGACTGAATTACACAAATATACAGAGTCTGCACATAGCAAATTTCAGACTTAACACAAAAAGTGTTTTAAAATAATTGTTTTTAAACAGGTTTCGTTGAACACTCCCTCCATCTGCAAATCCAAAATTTGAGTTCCAGAATTAAAAATCCCATTCTTTTTTATGATAGAGAAATAACTTATAAATCTTTACATGCAGACCTGTGAGATACGAGGTTGTTAATCAATGGTATATGCTTTTATTGCAGCCATCAGCCCGCATTATTTCAACATTTTTTTTAATAATCATTTTTAACCATGTTTTACCCTATTGGAAAAATTCATGGAAAAAATACTTCCGGAACAAAAGCAGAAGAAAAAGTGGGCAGACATTGTTCCATTCTATTGGTCAATAAATATTTAGCCCCGCCCCTGCACTAATGCAATTGGTTGAGTCCATGCTGCTGTTGTTGGGCTAATTGTGAAGCTCAAACAAACAGAATTTTTTTGAAACCACACACAGAGACACAATGTTTACATTCACTTAATACTGATCTAAATATGAGTGTTATAGTAAATGCTCAAGCCTCCTTGAAGACAAGCAGTATTATAACTGACACAGAGAGAGCTCTGGCTCCTGAATTGAGAATATAATTTTAGATATCATTCTTCTACCCATTTCTCTCATTGTCACACACAAACAAAGGAGCCTGAACATCAACAAGGCATTTCAATGTGGTGTCACATCACACCTACTACACCCACAGAACTTTAGGAAATAACTGACAGCCTGCAATCTGGCAAACCGCTGAAGTGAGAATATGAAACTGCATTCACATTCGGAATCAACTTGTTTTGGTAACCGGCATTTACATCATTCGGAGTGACTAATACGCTTGCGTCATTCAAATGTTTATTTACCAAATCTGTGCCCAAGGGAAGAACTAGATCTCTTTCCACTTAGTTAAGCCTTCTGTGGGTTACTAATGGTGCTTTTTAATTACAGCATTTGGGGCTTATGGTTCAAAACAGCAGAGAGTGCACTTACGCCACATCTCCAGCATAATGGCGGATGCGAAAGTCTCGGTCAAACTCCAGGTTTTTGTCCGTGGGGGAAAGCTGTGGAAACAGAGATGGGGAAAATTAGAGACTTTTAAAACAAAAAAAGTAGACTCTCGAAACTCCTAATAACACATCAACTACAAATGTTTGCAGTAAACAAGTCAGAGAAAGAAGAACGAGGCAGCTCAAAGACTGGGAGGGAGCATCTAAGTAACTCTGCGATTATGAAAGATAGATGAGATGTGCACTTCTATCCAGCATAAGACGGCAGTGCTAAAAAAGCTGTGCTGAAAGAAGTTCAGTGAAAGACTGTGAAAGAGACGGTGCCCTACACTATTTAGTGTTGAGTAGCAAGTGTGCCTACTGTCATTATAATTATAAAAAGGATATTTCTGACTCAAATTCTGATTTCATTCTGCTGCATTTGAAGCTGTAAAATGTACACCTGTGGCCACATGGTTTATATTAATGTATCAAAGTTGCTATGCAACCAACAGCCTACACATAGTGTTTTATTAATATTTTACCTGCTGGGAGAATTGTTAGTTCAAATAATTTGATTAATAAAAGCAAATATTTACTGATGTCTTATTGCTTATGCCTTATTGCAATTTCTTCCTAATATTGAAGAGTGAGAAATGTCAAATTTTACAGAAAAAAAGCCCAAAAGTTTTTTAATTCCCTTCTAATTTGCAACTGTGCATAAACTTACTCTACAGCCCTGTTATCAGCACCAGATCACTGTCCTCTAGGAGTCCATGTATGCTGGGTGAGGGCAGCTAGTGCAGTTATATAAGACTCACTGTCATTCATAAAATACAGCAGTGACATCAAAGGCAAGCAGCCTCAGCTCTCATTAAGATACAGAATGGCTACATCATGTTATTACTGATCCATGATCCATGATCCATGAACAGGGACGCCCATTTCTGCGAATTAAAGCAGAACGGAACAATGACACTCCGTATCCCTCTAGCCACAAGCCGTCACATGCCCACACGCCGGATTAATTAAAGGATTGACTATCAGTAAGTTTTAGTGAGCTTTTGTGTCACAGTCTCTATTGTGGTAGACGCCAGCTTCACTATTCTGTGTCGGGTGCCACTTTACGGTGTCTCTGTTTGGTTTGTGCATGCGGTGACTCACTCGGCTCTTTTTAACTGCAATACAGATAAAACGGCCCTCTAAGGAAATGGATGAGAAGCTACTATCTCTACCAGAGAGGACAAACTCTGAACACTTCACCCGAAGTGGAATAGCAATCAGAATCAATTTGAATGGATGGCTGAAGCGGTGTTGAAAAAAACTCAATCATTTAGTCATTTGAAATTGCAATGGAGATTCATATTTGAGGACTGCATTTGCCAAGAGTTTAAGGTCTTTATGGGTTCTACCCAGACCAGGCTCCAAACACACTCACTGGGTCTCTTAAAAAACATGATATATCTCAATTAGTCATGCCCGGAAATATGCAGGCACATACAGCAACACAATGTGTGAATAAAATGAGGTCTCGTCTTAGTGTAATCATCGAATATATGGAGCCACACTGCATATGCCATTTTACAAAGTAGAGCACAGATGATTGAAAGTCAAAATGGAGATGAGTCACAGCTTAAAAACAAAAAAAAAGCGATGGTGAGAAGAACAAGTTCACACCTTTAAACCTCAAGGATCCTTTATAGAAAGAAGCAGTCAATCATTTAACAGTGTTTCAGAATCTTATTTTGTCTTATTTATGCACCAAACCATATAGGTGTTTTTTACTCCTATAGTACAGTATCATTTATCATAACCATCGATATTGTAAAAATGCCTCATAGTTGAGGTATACCTATGATGAAAATTACAGGCCTCTCTCATCTTTTTAAGTGGGAGAACTTGCACAATTGGTGGCTGACTAAATACTTTTTTGCCCCACTGTATATATGAAAATAAGCTAATTCTAAAAACCTGACAACACAAGAAAACAGTTACATAATTGCCATGTAACTGTAAAACATCCATTACATATAAAAGAAAAAGAAATTGGTCAATTAAGAAATTAATTATCACAGATTTGTGTTTGATTTTTTTTCTTTGCTGATATATTAGAATGATTTGTATTGTGACACTGAAGACTGGCGTAATGGCTGCACAGAATTCAGCTTTGCCAACAAAGGAATAAATTATAAGTTAAAAAGCAAATGAATTACGATGCATTATTTTAATCTACAGGCAGCCTTTATATTTTTAAGATGCAAATTATGTTTATTAGGTTTAACTAAGCAAAATCCCAGTCTTCCCCAGTACATCCTGGAACCTGCTTAAGTAGGATTGAACCAATGGCCTTCCACTTAACAGCCTCAAGCTTTAATCACAACAAAAAGAAGAAAACAGATTAGATTTAGCCACCAACATTAAATGTTGCTGCACTAAAGCATTTTTGGCATGTTTACAACATTTATTTGTAGAATCTGAATTTAACACACATCATCTACACAGTTTTGGTCCACCTGTGCTAATCTGTAGGCCACAGTAACAAACTACAAGAACTCCAATTCTACCTGGTCCTGATTTACAGGGTAAAAAAAAAAAAGTGTGATTGTACGGACACATTTAATCTTGGAACCTGCTGGTCGCACAGATGCCTCCCCACCCTCCTACACCAAGCTCTATTCTCACCCCCCAGGACCACACCATCATGGCTAACACCTGTGCTTCTCAATACAGAGTGTTGGTTAAGCCAAACAAACACAGTAATGGCAATGGCACCTGCCAAAAAAAAACAAAATCTGCCATTCACACATCGACATAGCCAACAGCAGCTAGGTATCCAAATCACTGTGGACTCTAGACGTCTAGATCAAACACAGAGGCCAATGTAACAGTAAACTGTGAAAACATTTGAGATTATAACAAAAAAAAAAATCCTTGTGACTGCTTAGATACACAGCAGAAAGAAAATAGGACTCATCAAATGTGATTCACAAAACTTTATTGTTGAATTTAAATCAGTTCAGGAACTGAGGAACTGAGGGATTCAAGTTA
>NW_015505205.1:119868-130467 GCF_001515645.1 Sinocyclocheilus grahami
TAACAGTAAACTGTGAAAACATTTGAGATTATAACAAAAAAAAAATCCTTGTGACTGCTTAGATACACAGCAGAAAGAAAATAGGACTCATCAAATGTGATTCACAAAACTTTATTGTTGAATTTAAATCAGTTCAGGAACTGAGGAACTGAGGGATTCAAGTTCTCTTCATAAAGTCTGAAAGTTTTTAAACTTTTGTTTCATTGTACTCCAAAATACGCAAGGCATAAATCATAGACATGGGTTGGAAAGATATATTCGTCATGCAAATTGGATGCACTTTGAAAGGTCAGCTGCAAGCAAGGTCAAAGTTGAAATCACTTGACCAGCACTGCAGGGTAAAGCTGAAGCAAAGTTCAATACACTGGCCAATGCTAACATGAGTCATGTGGAAAGATCTTCAAGAAAAACAACCTAGCTAATGCTAAACTTAAAAAGCTGTGTCCAGAATCCAGGTCCATTGACGTGTCGATGCATGTCGCACTGGGAATTCATCCACCAATTATCCGATAACATACATGCTAAACGTGTGTCGGTGCTTCACACGTCAACACAAAAACAACGCAATTACTTCCACTATGATAGAAACAAGGCATGATCTCTTCCTAACGAACAGTTCTGCAGAAGAGCAGGCCACAGAGGCTACCGGAGCTCTTCTCCAGGAGCACAAACCAACAGCTAATTGGCTGGTTGCTTCGGCCTACTCAAGCCTGATCGGATAATGAGCCTGCCCTCGCCTTCACACAACCAGACATCCACGCACTCCCATGGCAGCATCCGCTCACACGGTCACACCTGTAATCGGCACGTGATGAAGAGAGGGAAAACAAGGGGTGGGGGAATTGGGATCAAAGAGAAGAACAGGAGAAAGAAACGAAGCCCTCAACGCTTACCATCAGACAGCCGCTTGTGTCAGCAAATAACAGTAATTAAAACCTGATGGGAAAAGAAGATTTTTTTATAACACATCTGGAAGGATCAAAGCCATTTTAAGGGTACGATGAAAAAGTGGGAAACACAGAGAACACCAAGAGCCTGCGAGGCACATTAAGGAAGACGTAAACAAGCTGATAAAGCACAGAAGGTGAAAGTGGCTGTAAATGAAGCACATTATTGTGATGGATACGGCAGCTTGAGGCTAGATCTGCCATTACATTGCAGACGTACGTATACATACGAATACAGGCAGAGGCAAACTCTTTATTCAAGCAATTAGTTATGAAAGTGAGGCTTCTGACATCAAAGCACTGTTTTACAACTAAAGATTTTGTATTTTTTGACATTTAAAGAGGGAAACATTTTTGTATAGGGGAATCAAATCATCTCCAGCATGAAAAGCAAAGCTCAACGTCTAACCACTAGACCACGACTCGACAAAGCGAAGAGGGTAAACATCCTCAGTGGTGCGGGGGGTGGGGAAACGGAAGAGACTTTGCCACAGATTTTTAACAAGTAACTCTTAATTATTGTTAAAGTGGCCTGCACAG
This sequence comes from Sinocyclocheilus grahami, assembly GCF_001515645.1. Lineage (NCBI taxonomy): Eukaryota > Metazoa > Chordata > Actinopteri > Cypriniformes > Cyprinidae > Sinocyclocheilus > Sinocyclocheilus grahami. The sequence continues at coordinate 121,356 of NW_015505205.1, forward strand.
TTCGTGTCTCCCAAAGAGGATGTCTATCACCATAAACAAGCCTGGAAACATCTTAGAGGTGCCTGAAAGACAAAAGTGTCACAGCCTGGATTTAAACACACACCTGAATATATTAGAAAGCTTTCCTTATCCATTTCCCCCTACTGACCAATCAATTTCTCTTTTATACGCTCATTTTGCATGTCAAATTTTGCGAGAGTAACTAATACATAAATGGATTAGCCATATCTAAAACATACTGAAATGGATACACATATGCAGATGTTTGTGCTCACACGCAGCTGGAAAAATGCACATCATCTATATAGCTAAAAGGCCTGAGATTCCTCCACAGTGAGGAGTAATCCTCTGTATTACAAATGAGCTCTGAAGGACACTTATTATTCCTGCATCCAGGGAGACTTTTGATTATTCACAGAGCCTGACGTGGGGGAATTATCAGGGGGCAGGTGATGCCTGCTTACATCTCCTTCCCCCTTTTGACGTAAATGCAGCATGTGTGAGCTGAGGACACATTCTGAGAACATTTTGATAAAGTTGTACCTAAACTCACCCTTTAGCTGGGTCTGTGCCCAGGGCAATGCACGAAGGGTCGATTCGTTTCCAGAGATCCCGTCTGTCTAGAGCTCTGCAAGGTGGTTTATGTTTACATTTTGTTTCATTCACTCTTTTTCTATTTATCTCGGCCCATCTCCATCCATAACTCTCCTACTCCCTCTCACTTTCTGACACTTTGCCAAGGCTGTGAGACATCAGACTTACTAGCTTCCATTGGTTGCCAGTGACATCACCATGGCTCAGCACTGAGAAATACTGAAGAACATTTTTCACTGACCATTATTGCCTCCTTGTGTTGGTTAATGGTAATGCATAAAATCAATTATAATAAATGCATCCTTAAATGCATCCTAATGCTATTTGATGCATTCCGAGTTATTTACACTGTTAAAAGAGTATTCTCATGCTAAACATGGCCAAAGTTTAAAAAAACTATTTGGACGTATGACGGAGTATTTCTGTGCCAAATACACTCCTTCCGGGTTCGTATAAGTTTCTGAAATTTTTTCGACCATAGCCCTTCATGACGTCATGAAGGGCAGAATTCCTTGAATTGTAACTTATCCCAGAAAAGCGTGCGCACACATCAACCAGAGTGAAAGCAAGAGCACGCCCATCAATGTTTGGGTTATGGAAGTTATCAGCAGCGCTGCACAGGACTTGCACAAGAAGAATGTCTCCAAAGAAGTTTTTGGTTATAAGGGAAAGAACCTTGTTCAGCTTCCCAAAGAACCCAATGTTATGTGAACAGTGGATGCCGTTTGTTTTTCTGGGGAAGCAACGGAGTTTCTTAAGTGTGTTTGTTTGTTCCTGTCATTTCGGTGATGAATGTTTTATAAACAAGGCCCAGTTCAACGCTGGATTTGCACATCATTTAATACTGAAAGATGGAGCCTTCCCAGCGATAAAAAATCCCGGTCATAATTTGAAACCGTAGGCAGTATGTAAAAGTGCATCAAATTTCTGTGTTTTATTGGCAGTCGGCGTGCAAGTGCTCATGACTCTTTAGCTCTACCCACTGTTTAACAATGCTATGCAATACTACTGTTTAACATGGTTAACTATGAGTTTAAACTACTACATGGTTAACATGAGATTGGGCAAAACTATGTGTTATGTTTAAGTAATTAATTGGCATGTATTATTTTCAATACCTTGCGGCTGGTGTAGTGGGCATGTTTTGCCAGTTTTCCATTGAGAGCCTGCAGGAACATCTCATCCGTCACCTTCCCCACATTCATGCATGCCTCATCCAAGACTGCAAAAATACCCTTATGCTGCTGTTCCACCAGATCCACGATGATCTGATTGTTGAAGTAGTCAATCTGTTTCCATGAACACACAAACACAAATAACAACAAACTTGAATTAGTTATTGCATTAAAGCCACAGAGATCCATGCAAAATGAGTTTCTCTTTTTATAATATAAACAGTAAAGATATTAAAAATTTGAGAAGAAACAATTAAATGAAACCCACATGTTTCCAGGGGATGCCCTCTCTCTGATACTCTTCCTGCTCTTGTTTCAACACCAACTGAATGAAGAGCTGCTGTAGTTTCTCATTACAGTAGTTTATACAGAATTGCTCAAAGCTGGATAAAACAAGGAAGAAATTGGAGAGACACTATAATTATACTAAAGGGAGAAGAATAATATAGCCAATTAAGATCCTCATTTATGTGTGGTACAGCATATGCTCTCACCTGTTATTCTGAAAAATCTCAAAGCCATAGATGTCCAGGACTCCAATGACTGTGTTCTTCCCATGAACCCTGGCATCATAGTTTTTAACCTCAATGACATCATTGATTCTTCCCACAATCCAACAGAAAAGCCGCTCATAAATGGCCTGTGAGAAGCAAATAAAGCAAATAAAGAGTAAAAGTCAACTGGTGAATGAAGAAACGCAGATGTGAATAGTTTAAATATCAGTGTTTGTCTGTATTGGTCAATATTTTGTATTGTAATTGTACAGCTAAGATAAGATTGTTTTCATAGCTACAGAGAAAAAAAATTGTAAGAAAAACAAAAAACAACCATCAGTATATACACTGCCATTCAAATGTAAAATGTGAATTTGTCAATTATGAAATATTACAATTTAAATGAAATTTTATTCAAATATTGTGCTTAATATTTGTATGTAAACCAAGATACTCTTTTCAGGATTCTTTGATTAATAAAAAGTTTAAAATAGCATTAATTTGAAACAGAATTTCTTGTAACATTATGTCTTTACTTTACTTTACTGCCTTTTGATGAATTTAATGTATCCTTGATGAATAAAGGTAATATTATAAATTAACTTTTTATAAGAATATTTTCTACGAGTAGTAAAATATACAAGAGTACAACAAATAATACAAAAATGCAGAAAATAACGTGTGCGAAATAAACTATATCATTATCATTATAGTGCAGGGATCCTCAAATCTGGCCCACGAGATCCACTTTCCTGCAGAGTTTAGCTCTAACCCTAATCAAACACACCTGAGCATGCTAATTAATGTCTTCAGGATCATTAGAAAATCACAGGTAGCTAAACTCTGCAGCGCATTGGCCCTCCAGGGCAAGATTTGAGGAACCCTGTTATAGTGGATCATTCAAAGCCAAAAAAATATTTAGGGCATGTAGAGGTTTTAATTCCGACATTGGCATGTAGTTCATATGCAAATTTTTGGTCCAGCAGTAACCACAATTTTGTTTACCACAGTCTCCTAAAATAAGTCTCCCAGAGCCCCAAATCATACCTTGGCCAAAGCATCACGGCCATAACTGGCCTCTTGATGAGTGTGCTGTTTGTCAATGACATCGCGGCCGGTGGCCACAGTGCGATAGAGGAGAGCCTTTTCTACATTCTCGTCTTTGGTGGACAGCAAATCCCCCAGAACTGACACTAGCTTAGAGTTCTCAATGAGAGTCACATCTCCATCACTTCCAAACTTCAGATTCCCCTGGAAAGATCAAATAATTAATCAATCAATGAGTTTGAGCTACAGCAACTGGCTGCAGTTAGTAATACTTTTTAAACAAGCATAGGAAATACTAAACCAGATGCAAGATGGTAGCCAGGATCTTGTAGACCGTCTGAATCTCCTCTGTAGTGAATCCAATTACCTTCATGGCATCAGTGACAGCTTTAAAATCAGCACTGTCATTTATAGAGGACTGCAAGATTGAAAAGACAATCTGAGTAAGTTACGGTCACAAACAAAAGCTGACAGATCCCAATACATTAAATAAAGTTAAAACATCCTGACATTGCTTCTGGCTAATTCAGCTTTAGGGATAACAGCCTGGTTGGTAAACCGGCTAAAAGCCCTTCATCTAGTGAAGGTAAATCAACGCTTTTGAAATGAGAGGCCATTAAATCTACTATTATATTCACATCTAATTTACAGCCGCGCAATTAAATCTGAAAATTGCTGACACAGCAACTCAATCCCTAGACTTCCTAAAACAAGTGCACAACACTCAAAACGCTAATTATACTGGCACGCATATGGCTAACAGCTCCTGCAGAGAAAACACTGATTTCATACAGCAGTACCTTTTGCAGCCACAGCTGTGCTGGACAGAGTGTGAAGTTTAGCCAGCATGTGCACCTATAAAAGACTTGGGAACTGGCATGGAATGTTCTAAGCGCTCCAGGCTGTTTTTTTTTCAGACCTCTGTGAGCTTAACAATCCGGCCTGTTCCATGACGACACCTTGTTTGTTGCTCTAAATGGAGTGTGAAGTTTAGCCAGCATGTGCACCTATAAAAGACTTGGGAACTGGCATGGAATGTTCTAAGCGCTCCAGGCTGTTTTTTTTCAGACCTCTGTGAGCTTAACAATCCGGCCTGTTCCATGACGACACCTTGTTTGTTACTCTAAATGTGTTTTTGTGTCCGCTCATTAAACTCCCTGCAGAAGCAATGGAACAGTGCTAAGTCATCTCATCTCTTGACTCAACAGGCTAAAGATATGAGGCAATTGCTAATAGGTTTTAATATGCACCAGTGGCTACTGTACCCATAAACAACCATAATCAATTCCCTGCACAATCATGTGTGATTGCCCCAGAATGGTTTTACTTTCCCAAGATGGTCTTGAGATCCTTTTTGATGTCTGTAACAACCCAAACAAATGTTTCATATATTACACAAACCTAACCACCCACAATAGTCTCTTTTAATTTGTGCATGGTGCAATACCTTTATCTGGCCTCCAACTTTGATGTAGGTGTATGCTGTGGGGTCTCTCTGAATGTGCAGGGACCGCAGCTGAGCATCTGGAGCTCCTTTCACCAGCTGAAAAATAAATTTAAAAACACCTTTGACTTTCCCTACAGGATAATTTCTCCTGTGTTGATATGGAGAAGCATGTAAATTATAGTCTTGTTAATAATGGTTTGAAGAGCAGTAACAAGCAGATGGAATTGTTCTGATGTTTTGCACGTCATGAAGCAATAGGACATTATTTTGTGAGAGCAATGAAAGTGAGAGATGATTAGGCTTAGTCATAAATACAGGTTTGGTGGGATTTGTCTGGTGTCTGGAACGGCTGGCAAAACAAAAACAGCTTTTTAATGTCTGTGGTGAGTCCTTCACTCACCTGGTAGAAAGAGTGGAAACTCCTCTCTCCTTCCTGCTGAAAAATGACTCGGGACTAAGGAATAAATTTGAAAAAGTGTTAACGCTAATGTAAAGATCATATGAATTTATAATAAACGTAACTATTTCACAGCTTCTCCAGAACATATTATATGAACAAGGAAGACAAAAGTGAGTGGTGAATGCCCAAGCAAAATGCTCTGTATCATTGCCAGGGTGTTGCTTTTTCAGTTGTTTTCTGAGAATTTTTAATAAACATTAAAAAAAAGTATTAAACTTATTATTGTTAACAATCAAAATTTTAAGACATTTTGTAACAATATTGAACAAAATGAGCAATATTACTATAGTAATATTTCATTATTTAAAAATTGCAGCCATTGTAATTTGATAATCACACTAAGCCAAATTGTGATTTCGGTTTTATTTTGATTAATCATGAGACAGTCACATCTAAGTTGCTTTATTTTCTCCTCTTTAGCGCCCCCTACCTTCTCAAGCAGGTAGTTGTTGATATGGCCGCCAATAGGGTCTCCCTTAAAATCAAAGTTGATATCCATGTACTTGCCGAACCGACTGGAGTTATCATTGCGGTTGGTCTTGGCATTCCCAAAAGCCTCCAGGACACAGTTGGACTTCAGCAGCATGTTTTTTACCCTGTATAAAGACACACTATTTTCATTTCTACTGCATTTATTAGCCACTTGTGCATCAGTTCACTACTACAGCTAAACGAGTGTCAGTTTTAATATGAGGCTGATGGATCTGATTGCTTCTGACATTTGGTATTAGAGTAAATACACAAATCTGTCTTTATGAAGCCTTTACGAGCAAGTATACATGGTTATATCTGGCTATTTTTGTGTATATAGTATCACCATGTGGTAACCCAGCATGGCGTTTAAGAGTGTTTCAGTGGATGATTTATGATGCCTGCTGCACGGGTCAGACCACAGAATGCTCAGCATTGGTTCTCCTGCCGAAAAGCCATGCATGACCTACACTGCACATTTGAGGAGGGTGCCCCACTCAGTGCCTGATAAGCTAAAGAGGTCTTAACCCTACTGTTACAAGCCTGTCAGGCATTAAGCTGGACGCTTTCCTCCATTTTGTGACCCAAATACCTACAGCATCCCATAAAATTCCACTTTGCTTTTGGACTTTTAGCACAGTGTTGCTTTAGGTATCCCAACAGCAACATCAAAGTTAATTGTTTTTAATTATCTTTCAATGGTCTTAATAATTTATTTATTTTGAAGTCATCATTTCTGATTTATAGGTTTAACAAAGCAAAATCAAAGTCTTATTACCCTCTAAAACCTGCTTAAGTGTCCCCTCATGTATATGTTATCCTGGTAGGAAATCACTATAGACTACAAAAACTCCAATCAGTGCTGGATGCCTTTGTGTTTTGGCATAATTTTAGAAGTACTTCCACTGATCAATGCCCAGTTTCCAAAGAGCTTTAACCTTTAGCAAGCAGAGAAAATAAACAATATCTTATGGGTGCAATAACATTGAAATGAGATAAGCACAAAGCACTCATCTGACAGTGGATAAACATTGCAAATAGGCATGGGACGATAACCGGTTTCAAGGTATACCGCGGTTTGGAAAAGTCACGGTTTCAAAACCACTAAAATTTTCCGTTATACCGTTCCTGCGGATCCTGTGTCGTCAAAGATGGAAAGTGCAGGACTCCCTCAGTTGTGTGCAGCAAAGAGCGTAACGAGTCACACAACCCCTCCCCCTCTGGTTGGTGCGAGCGGAGTCACCTGTGTGTAGGATGGCCGAAGGAGATGAATCCCTAGAACTTTTTCCCCCGTCGAAAAAGACGAAGTCTGTCGTATGGGAATTTTTCAGGTAATGTAGACTAACCATGTTCCATACACAATGATGTTCCGTACAGATGACGTTTTAGCTCCAATCGCTAAATAAATACTTCCAAGTCGAACATAAACTATATCTGTGTCATCTTTGGTTTTCTCCCTCTTTCACCCCCGGTCAAGACAGAGACCCACCTGCTCTTTGTTTCAGGAACATAAACTATATCTGTGTCATCTTTGGTTTTCTCCCTCTTTCACCCCCGGTCAAGACAGAGACCCACCTGCTGTTTGTTTCAGTGTTGGAATAAATACTATTTGGCTTGCTACCGAGGCAGATAACATGGCTAATTAACCAGCTAACATCAACTAGTTTCCTCCCTCACGTTACGTCACAGAGTGAGGAATAGCCGTCTAAAGTACATACTGTAGCCTACTTTTCTGCGATTTAGTACAATAATTAAATTTAGCTGGTATCACATCTATACTTTTAAGTCTCCTGCCATTGTTTACATCTGTTCAAAATCACGCATTTAAAAAAAAAAGTTTGAGTGTTGTACGGAGAGACCGCGCGTGTGTGTGTGTGTGTATGACACTCGCGCTCTCTCTTTCCTTATGTGTGTATGTGCAAACATCCTGGTACCTCACCGCTCCAAACCATAGCTCCAAACTTAATCCGGGAAAGGTGAACATTTCTGCATCATAACTTGGACTGAAAGATGAATGTGTAGAAAGCGAGCATGTCTCCAAAAACCTTGTTGAGCTGCAGGTTTATGCATGCATTTTAATTAATTAATTTTTTTATTTTCTTTTTTACAGAAATTATGTTTTGATTATAGTTTTGATTATTGAGCTGCAGTTTTAGGCTCACTTAAGTGACTGCATTTAATTAAGAAGAATTTAATTATTTATTCTAATTATTTAGCCTGACATGTTTATTGTTCCAAAATGTTATATATGTTTCTTAAAAATAAAATGTGTTCAGTGGGAAAAAAAGTTGTTTTTTTACCCAGACATTTAAAAATAACATATTTTAGAGCTGTAATCGCAATACCGTGATACCGTGATAGTTTTATCTAAGGTTATCATACCGTCAGAATCTCATACCGGCCCATGCCTAATTGCAAAGCATAATTTTATTGTTATTACTATTACTGCAGAGTTAGGACAAAAGAATAAAGGTCTATGCAGCACGTTGCACAAGAGTGATACATGATCTTTATGATTAAACGTAACATGCCCTATATATTCCTGTACTGGGTGTTATATTTCTCAAGCTACATAGTTAAAAGAGAGATAAAGCAAAAAGCATAGTGGAGTTTCCTATCATTTATTTATCAAGCTCAACTTGGACCTGTCATATTTCAATTAGTGTGACCCAGCACTATTTTAATCACTGCCCTACATTTCACTTCTGTCTCTCCCCGTGAGGAAATGTATTATTCATTCACTCACTACCATTTCACTTTGAAAATTACGCTTTCTCTTAGTTGTAACTAAGCAGTGAGTCATGCGATTATGAACAGCTTCTACTACATAAACAGAATAAAATACTGAAATGCTCAGTGGTTGTTGATTATAACATTAAGGAGGCATGCTATGCAGCATGGTCTTAATATGACTCATCTCTGCAGCAGTGAGGAGAGAGGAACAGAAAGGCTTTTTGTTGTACGTACCTCTCCACCTCTGCTCTTTGGCTGGGATTGGTGATAGCAGCAATATATTGCATAATATATTTACTAGCCTCCGTTTTTCCAGCTCCGCTCTCCCCTGCAAAAGAAACAATCAATGACTAATACTTACATATATGAGTATATAATAGGATTTAATAAACTGAAGTAACTAATTATAGCCATTACAATCTACAATGGAATTCAAAAATCTGAGACTACTAGTAAAAATGCTTCTATTTTGCATCTTTCTAAAAAAGTTTTTTAAATGCATCTTTCTAAAAAGATTTCTAACTTTTAAAAATAAATATTTATTTTTCTAATTATTTCTTTTCTTACACTACTAATAAAAGTAACATACCAATTTGAGCAGAAAATAAACAAATTATTTTAGTATTTTTATTTTTGAACTGCACTATACATTACGGTTCAATTTTTTTGGGGTCATTACATTTTTTTAAAG
>NW_015505205.1:130515-132323 GCF_001515645.1 Sinocyclocheilus grahami
TTAAGCAGCACAACTGTTTTCAACATTGATAATAATAAGGAATGTTTCCTGAGCACCAAATCAGCATATCAGAATGATTTCTGAAGAATCATGAGAAACTGAACACCGTAATAATGGCTAATGAAAATTCAGATTTTGTTCAATGTTCAATTTAATAAATTAAATAATAATTAATTATAATGATTTAATGTAATTAAATTACAGTAAAACAGCCATTTTAAATTGTAATAATATTTCATAATATTACCGTTTTCACTGTATTTCGATTAAACAAATGCAGCCTTGGTCAGCATAAGAGACTTCTTTAAAAAATAACTTATATCTTACTAACCCCAATTTTTTTAACAGAAGTGTAATTAGATTACAATTATAACAATAACATGAAATAATAATTATTGTAAGCATCAAATATACATTTTACATTCCCCTGGGGCTTTGGGCAAGGCTAGGGCGAAAAGGGTACAAAAAATCCAAAGCTTTCACTTCTCTGAGTTGTTTGGTAAGACCCTAACCTATTTATCTTATCTGATAGTATTATACAACCACACAGAGGCACTCGTGGAATTTATTGGTAAAACAAAGCCACAAAATTATCTTCTCACGCTATTAAACTTCACTCTAAAAAAATAAACATGTTCCTCTGTTTGCCACAAGGTGGCACCACACATACCAAATATTTTTGCAGTGTAGTCACCGCCTGTGGTCACTCACTGGATAATAATCCATGTTTTCTTATAGAGGCAACATCTGAGTGGTCACCAGATTATTTCCCTTGAGCTATGTGCCCCACCTCAGAATAGTTCCACAGCATCCCAGACAGAAAACAAACACGGTCTCAAAGAGAGATTTTTGTAGAAATTGTGAAACAACCATATTGCCGTTAATCTTTTTCACATAATGGGCATGTCTTGAGAAAACAATTTGCTCATGCACTGAACTCTATTGTGAGCTCCTGCTCAAGCAGTCTTCTGTGACTGGGAAACCACACACCACGTCAGTGCCGAGCTATTCTCATCTGACCACAGATCTAATCACATCATTCCCAGTCATACTGCGGCCCCACAAGAAGACCCCGAAAGCCTGTATTCCAGTTAGTCTGTTATTTAATAGAATAGAAGGAAGACAACAGGCTGTTTTAATCTTATTTGAGGATGAAGTAATGCATTTTTCTCCTAAAAATGTAATATTACTTCAGTGGCTGCTCCACAGATTCACCCATGAGCTCAATGGTGAGTTACATCACATTCAGACATAGTCTACCTGAGATAACAATGCAAGTGTCTTTGTTCCTTCTCTTCATGGCTTTGTACGCAGCATCGGCGATGGCGAATAGATGTGGCGGTCGCTCGTACAACTCTCTGCCTTTGTACTGCTCGATGGTGTCCCGTCCGTAAATGTTCATGGCCCGGTAAGGGTTAACTGACACCACCACTTCTCCGATGTAGCTGTAGATACGACCCTTTTCAAACCTGCAGCAGAAAGACGAGCACATCATTGATTTGCTGTATTCACATTCATGCATATTATGGAATATTTATTTAACCCTGATTCTAACAGCTCTGTTTGGTTTGTGGTCAGTGTGGCTTGTATAATCAGATTTCAGAGCTTTATGTAAAGAAAGGACAGCTTAATGAATTATCTCTGGCAGGAATCAAAAGCAAATAAAAAGCACACAATAGTCAAGGTCATGTTTCATGAGCTGTATAATCTGTTTGCACAATAATAAATCCTGCTGAAATGACCAACATGAATTTCTAGGCTTCTTAGTCCTGAACCAGCATAGTAAAGGTGTTGACTAGTCATTCAGA
>NW_015505205.1:133274-133474 GCF_001515645.1 Sinocyclocheilus grahami
AACATTCACATAAACAAGTCACAGAAACAGGCCTCAATTCCCTCAGGTCTATTCACAAATACATCTGGGATTCAACAGAATTAGCAGCGATACTTTAAACCAGAAGAAATCACCATGGACACAATGTGAAGTGTATTTAAAACAGATTCAATCAGATCCAAGTGTGCACTTGATGTGTGTACTTTAAACCCAATTTAAAT
>NW_015505205.1:136086-136753 GCF_001515645.1 Sinocyclocheilus grahami
AAACAGATTCAACATAGTATGTGTGCTGCTATATATCAGATGTGATGTCAAGGGATGAATGGCAAGCAGGGTGGCATGGTAGTGATGCTTGTTCCTTTGGTGGCAACAGCCTGTAAGGCCAGCCCTGGAGCAGCCTGCATGAAAAGGCTCTTTTGTGCCAGCCAGCGGAGTAGGATGCTGTGGTGTACCCGCACCATTGTTCTTCTGTCAATGTGGGGTCTGTGTGTAAGGAGAACAGGCCAGGCCTCCACACCCCAATACAGCAGGCTGGCTCTACTCACCCACATCAGCCCCTCAGGGAGCACAACATCAACTAATGACAATGATAGAGGAATCATTTTGATAAATAACTGTATTGTCTTATTTGTAAAATAAAAAATTACGTAATTTTTCAACAGATAGATAATTTAAAATTGCAAGAGAATATCATAAATTTTTTATCAAATTTTATATAATCTAAGGCCCAATTAAAATAGTGTACCAAAGCAGACATAATTTAGCTTTTCACAAGCTTTTTCCATCCTCTACTGATCTTTAGCAGGAATTTAGTTCTGAAAGTTAATAGTATGTTTTCATAATACAATTAACTTTTTTATCTGTAAAGATCAAGGACAATTTTTCCACATTATACGAGTTATCAAAGGAATGAAACTGATGCCAAAAAATC
>NW_015505205.1:137168-139886 GCF_001515645.1 Sinocyclocheilus grahami
ACCTTTAAATTTTTTGTGGAAACCATGATTACTGATTTTCGTTTTTATTTTATTCTAAATATACATTTTTGTAACAATGTAAAGGTCCCTACTGTTACTTTCCCAGTTGAAAGCATCCTTGCTGCATAAAAAAAATGGTAATGTGCATTTTACTGTATTTGTAAACAAAATCTAATTCTAAGAAAGCCCCGCTCATGTCATGCTTTTGTCCTTTGATACCACCATTTCGTCCCATCCTCATTCACTAGTCAATGTGTGCCCTCACAAAAGTGCCATTTCAGCATAAACATTGGTATGTATTGTAATTTGCGGAAACAAGAAATGTGACGTCACAGTCTGTCATCAAGCCCTCTATCAAAGTCATAGCCAAAACATATTGTTGTAATCGCTTTCATTAATGTTACAGCACACGGCACACACCACTGAATCCACCATCTGTCCTCTCATCACAACTCAACCATTCATAAATCCACTGTGATTCTCAGAACCTGTCAGCAAATCTTGCTGATTCCATCACATTTCACTTTCATCTAACTCTTAACCCTTTAAGTTCACCCTAGTCCCAGAGGACAGCTGCCCACAGAAATCTATTGTGCGTTTAACAAAATCCCAGCATGTCGTGGGGTGTGTGTGGGAAAACAGAATCGTCATCTCCCATCTGCCTCTGTGATCAGATTATCAACATCTGATAATAAGAAGCCCACACTGAATCTGCTCTTTCAGAAATCTAGAAGCAGCTACACAGCTCTAAATTAACCATATTTACCAAATCTATTAGATTTCCCCTAAAAAACAGTTTTGAAAATGTGAAAAAGTGATTTGTGGTTTAACTTTGTATCAGTTTCACGAAAATCCCTGAATGGGCAGGTCAACATAAAGAGACAAATATGAAGGGCTTTGAAAGAGAAGGGCTTTAAGGTGGGATCCAGGATTTCTAGAGTGAGCAGAGAGATCTGGGAAGGGGAGTAGTGGCTGAGGCTCTGTCATCCCTTCTTTCCCAGAAGGCCTAGGGAGGGGTTGCTGCTGCACGAAGATTACGGTTGTGTGTCAGACAGCAACAGTCAACTTCCTCTAACAGCTAGATCTACTCCACAGTTTGAAGCATCACCATTTTTGTCCAGTAATTTATTCTTATAATGCTAGGTGTACCTATAGCATTGTTAGTGTTCAGAGGAATAAATTAGATTCACTGAAGGGATATTTCACTCAAAAATTAAAATTCTGTCATCATTCAGTCACTTTAATGACTTTCTTTCTTCTGTGGCACATGAAAAAAAGATCAGTAAGTTTCAGTGTTTATGACTTCCCGTTATGGAGTGGTACTGAGAAGACACGAGTTAACGACCCTCCTCTAATTTTGAATATAAATCCTTCAAGCTCACTTAAAACTTTGATACACCCTTTGTTATTTAATGCACAAAAGTCTAACAACCGAAATGGCACCGAAAAAGAAGAACAGAACTCAAGAAAAAGTTAATAACAAGGCTCAAGAGATATTCCAGGATTCTGACTATGCAGACGAACTAAAAGAGATAGAGGAAGATGACGACAGCAAATCTACTAAAGTGACTGAGTTGAACCCCAGCAATGCAGATGTGTTACAAGCCATTAAAGAAATGGACAAAATAGTTACGAGTAAAATTGACAGTGTTATGTCAGCGATCAAAGAGGTAAAGGAACGCATGAAGGAGGCAGAGGAATGCATTTCTGGAGCAGAAGATGAAATTGTTCAAATTCCCTTGAATCACAAGTTAAAAAACTGACAGAAAAGGTTGACGACATGGAAAACAGAAACAGACAGAACAACCTGAGGCTGGTGGGTTTACCGGAAAAAGAAGAAGGAAATGATACGTGCGCGTTTTTAGAGGCCTGGATTCCAAAAATATTGGAAATGGAATCAAGCACATCGTTAGTTATAGAGTGCTCACATAGAGTGGGCCCACAACGAAATAAGGATGTTCGGAACACAAGACGGGATTCCAATACACCACCAAGAACACTAATAATGAAGTTATTACTTACTCACCAGGAGAAATCAAGGGTGTTTAACACACCAGTGGCAGTCGAAAGCTTCATTGAAGAATTAGACACTGAATAAAGGTGGGCTCAATCCAGTTGGACTATTAAAATCCTCAATGTAGGTTTGAAATAACTCGGATCATACACCATAAACGTTATCCTCTTTTTGTTGTGGAGACTCGATAGTGAATCGAGACCTATTTGTAAAATAATAATTAAGAATATTCAGTTATTATTGTTCTCTGGAAATGTGAAAATGTGTTTTTATAGTTTGATATAATATGTGAGAGTAATGTTACGAATACGAATGACAATCCTACATTTTTAAATGATTAGTTTTTGTTAAATGCTAATTTGCCTGGATACTATCTTATCGCAGGGGATATGAATTGTTTGTTAGATCCTACTAAAGATCGTTCAGCAGGGATTGATAAAACACATACTAAAGCAAGGAAGGTGATACAGGAATTTATGAAAGATCTTAATTTATTAGATGTTTGGAGGGATCTTAATCCTGCAGCGATATCATATTCCTGTTATTCTGATGTGCATCAAACATACTCACATATTGATTATTACCTAATTTCCGCACAATTGCTTAACAATACAACGGACTGTAGTTATCACAGTATAGTCATCTCTGACCATGCAGTGGTTTCTTTATCATACAAAACAACAAAATTCATAAAAAATCCCCCT
>NW_015505205.1:139896-141450 GCF_001515645.1 Sinocyclocheilus grahami
TAAATTAACCATATTTACCAAATCTATTAGATTTCCCCTAAAAAAACCGTTTTGAAAATGTGAAAAAGTGATTTGTGGTTTAACTTTGTATCAGTTTCACGAAAATCCCTGAATGGGCAGGTCAACATAAAGAGACAAATATGAAGGGCTTTGAAAGAGAAGGGCTTTAAGGTGGGATCCAGGATTTCTAGAGCTTTTCCTGGGAGTGAGCAGAGAGATCTGGGAAGGGGAGTAGTGGCTGAGGCTCTGTCATCCCTTCTTTCCCAGAAGGCCTAGGGAGGGGTTGCTGCTGCACGAAGATTACGGATGTGTGTCAGACAGCAACAGTCAACTTCCTCTAACAGCTAGATCTACTCCACAATTTGAAGCATCACCATTTTTGTCCAGTAATTTATTCTTATAATGCTAGGTGTACCTATAGCATTGTTAGTGTTCAGAGGAATAAATTAGATTCACTGAAGGGATATTTCACTCAAAAATTAAAATTCTGTCATCATTCAGTCACTTTAATGACTTTCTTTCTTCTGTGGCACATGAAAAAAGATCAGTAAGTTTCAGTGTTTATGACTTCCCGTTATGGAGTGGTACTGAGAAGACACGAGTTAACGACCCTCCTCTAATTTTGAATATAAATCCTTCAAGCTCACTTAAAACTTTGATACACCCTTTGTTATTTAATGCACAAAAATCTAACAACCGAAATGGCACCGAAAAAGAAGAACAGAACTCAAGAAAAAGTTAATAACAAGGCTCAAGAGATATTCCAGGATTCTGACTACGCAGACGAACTAAAAGAGATAGAGGAAGATGACGACAGCAAATCTACTAAAGTGACTGAGTTGAACCCCAGCAATGCAGATGTGTTACAAGCCATTAAAGAAATGGACAAAATAGTTACGAGTAAAATTGACAGTGTTATGTCAGCAATCAAAGAGGTAAAGGAACGCATGAAGGAGGCAGAGGAATGCATTTCTGGAGCAGAAGATGAAATCGTTCAACTCAGCGCTCGTGCGAATTCCCTTGAATCACAAGTTAAAAAACTGACAGAAAAGGTTGACGACATGGAAAACAGAAACAGACAGAACAACCTGAGGCTGGTGGGTTTACCGGAAAAAGAAGAAGGAAATGATACGTGCGCGTTTTTAGAGGCCTGGATTCCAAAAATATTGGAAATGGAATCAAGCACATCGTTAGTTATAGAGTGCTCACATAGAGTGGGCCCACAACGAAATAAGGATGTTCGGAACACAAGACAGGATTCCAATACACCACCAAGAACACTAATAATGAAGTTATTACTTACTTACTTTGACACACCAGTGGCAATCGAAAGCTTCATTGAAGAATTAGACACTGAATAAAGGTGGGCTCAATCCAGTTGGACTATTAAAATCCTCAATGTAGGTTTAAAATAACTCGGATCATACACCATAAACGTTATCCTCTTTTTGTTGTGGAGACTCGATAGTGAATCGAGACCTATTTGTAAAATAATAATTAAGAATATTGAGTTATTATTGTTCTCTGGAAATGTGAAAATGTGTTTTTATAGTT
>NW_015505205.1:142514-145739 GCF_001515645.1 Sinocyclocheilus grahami
GCTGCGGGCCCAGATGGGCTTCCTATAGATATCTAGAAAACATTTAAAAAAAAAAAGGAAATGATAGTAAAGGCGCATCATCAAGATCTTTTGCCTGCATCAATAAGAGCTTTCATTACATTATTACCAAAAACAATTCAGACACAAAAATATTAAGTAAAATTGTGGCTAAGAGGTGAGAAAGTACACTATCAAATTTAATAGGAGAGGATCAAAATAGGTTTATACAACATAGGCAAGGATTTCACAATGTTCAAAGAGTCCAACATATTCTTTATGAACAGAGGGGTGAACAAGATACTGCTCTACGATCATTGGACGCCGAAAAGGCCTTTGATCGGGTTGAATGATCTTATTTGATCTTATTTAATTAATTGGTCAGATTTGGTTTTGGTGAAAGGTACTGTAGGTGGGTTAGATTACTTTATAATAGTAAACAACAGAAGTGTTGACAAATAATACAGTTTCAAAACCATTTAGTGTATCAAGTAGGGCTGGACCGAATACCATTTTTTGAGCTTCGAAGCTTCGGTAGTAATCAACACTGAATATTCGAAGCTTCGGAGGGAGGGGGCTGAACATATTCTTCTCTCTAATAAAGGCAGGAATCTCTGTGTGTCTGTCTGTCTGTTTGCATTTTTATTATGTCGAGAACCGTTCATCCAATCGACTTCACGCGTGGCGGGGGCGTTGCTGCGGACCCAAGGGAGTGCAGTGTCGCATTTTGGTGCAATATGGACACGTGACACGTTCAGAATTAATAAACTTTAATAAAATACAGAACAGCGCGAGCCGGAAGCGGCGCGCCTCACGTAGGCAGGGTTTATATGCTTCGAGAACGGACACTGCACTAGTGATACAAAACACACAGGTCTGTTAAGAGCAATACTTTTAATATCGATAAATTATTATTAGGCTGGGCTACTGTACGTTTTTTTATGACTGCCGTATTCGCAAGTATTTTCCAAGCAAATTAAGTGCATGTTTTTATCATGTGTAAAAATACTGATTAACATGGCGGATAAAAGCAGCTCGTTTTTTTACACCAACATTAAAGGCTACTATCGGCGTACTTACAGAACTCTTTGATTCTTCAAACTTGATGTGCTGTTGTGGTAGGTCAGTTTCAAATCGCATATTTGGCACACTGCCTTTGTCTTTTTTACAACAGTAGTCAGGTAGTGAAGACAAGAAAAAGTAAACTAAATTACAATGTCACTTGCAATCGCCACTTGCACTCTCCGATACCTGCGACGTCACTAAGCTGTAGACAGTTTATCCTATATGGAAAAACGCTGTTGCATTTATTCTGGGCTCACCTGCTTGCCTGTACATATTAGTTATGTATATTAATAATGTAGAGGAGCATATTGACTTTGGCCTTTTTAGTCCATTATGCCACATTATGTCAAACTTAATTTGATAATTTAATAGCATCTTAATACATTAAGCCATGTTAAGTGTTTATGTTTTTCTACAGGAGGAAAATGCTTAACGAGAGACTTTGCGCATGTGTTCATATTCTGCTGTTCTGTGGGCACGGATTTGCGGGTCTTGTCTTTTTCTTGCAAGACCCTGTATGTTATAGTACTAAATTAGTTTTAATCGTTTAATCACCCGGGAAAGTGTGTAAGGCACGGCAGATCTAAAAAGTCCTTGGTATGGTCCTCAGCGAACGGTCCTGTTGCTCCAGGCACAGGAGTTGAACAGCTGATAAATCCATACCGGGAGAGGGGAGAAAGAAACAAAACCAAAAAGAAAGAAAAACGCCACCAATCTTACTCAAAATGAGGGTCTGCTATTCTGTCACGCAGTGGCTGTAGAAGTAAGCGCTTGACAAAGGAGTAGAGTACAAAGTAACATTTAATAATAATCCACAAGGGAACAAATGACAACATAAGCACAAATAATAGCAGGACTTAAATACTAGAAAAGTAATCAGGGATAACTGAAACAGGTGTAGAGTAATTAATCAAAAACCATGGAAACTAATGAGGAACTGAATCAGGAGACAGAAACGCATGGAAAACTAAACCAAAACAGAACATAAACATGACACTAGGGCCACATCCACACCAAGCCAGAGCTTTCCCTATCTGATCTTTTTTTTTTCCTTGTCTCAAGAAATATCTAAGTCCACACGAATCCACGAAACCGACACAAAACGATGTAGTATACATGCCAGACCAGTATGTGGCGCTGTAATTCTGCCACTAAAAACGGAGAAGAAATTTACAAATAAGAAATTCTATTTTCAAATCACAAAATAATTCCCTCAATATGCCATCATTGTCTATTTTGGAAAAATAATTGACAATAAATTGTTTTAGTAAAGGTTTAATTTCTTCATTATATAATATGCTGGTGTCAGGACTCAGGATCAAAGGACTCTTCAAACTATAAATTGGAAGCTTGGAGATTCCGATGGAGGACTGGATGGAAGCATGCAAGAAAGCTCAATCACTAACAATGAACACTCGTCTGAAACTGCTACAATATAAGTGGTTGATGAGGATTTACATAACTCCAGTTGTATTGCATAAATATAATGAAAATATCCCAGACACTTTCTCAAGATGCAGCGACTTTAAAGGAACGCTATATCACTGTATATGGGAGTGCAAAGAAGTTAGGAATTTTTGGAAAGATGTGAAAGAAATGATAGAAAAGATCCTTGATGTTAACATACCACTGTCGCCTTTAATCATTTTATTTCATTTATATCCTAAGTAGATCAAGTAAAAAAAAAAAACATTATTTTCCACATACTGTACATTATTGTTTCTCCTCTATGCCCCGCCTTTCTGAAATGCATCGATTTTTACAAAGCTCATCGTTCTGAAAAGCGAGGTGTGCTCTGATTGGCCAGCTATCCAGTGCGTTGTGATTGGCCGAATACCTCAAGCGTGTGACGAAAATGTTACACCCCTTACCATACTGTGATGCCATGTCCCGGGGAGCGACGAGACAAAAACATTAAAACCCATTATAAACGAGGCATTTGTTGCATCCAGTGGGGACATAATTACGGATTATAATGACTTATACTGTCTTTTTAGACGTTGCGTTGCATTGCGCCACATAAAAATAAAACCATGTCTGCATTTGTGATCGAAGAAATGACAAACAACAAGCGCTACTCTACACTGCTCAAAACTCGCGTTTGAATCATCAGTGGCAAATTCTTTAAATATGAAAAACGTACTTACAGTCTGTGAGTCAGAA